>NC_069501.1:908544618-908577118 GCF_027579735.1 Bombina bombina | reverse complement strand
TTAGTGTGTTTCGGCTTTTGCTTGCCCTCATAATTTTACTTTCAACTTGTAACTCGCATGTGCAAAAAGCTTATTTCTATGGTGTTTACGCTTGAGTGTCAGCCCTGAATTCTGCTCCACTTGTAATCTAACCCTTAATGTACTAGAGTAGTAGTTTCTAGCCTATTAACCAGGGATATATATATTAATTTTTTTCACTTATAAGGCCAGTAAGCAGATTTTTCAAACATACCTAATGGAACTAAAATGATATATACTTATCCATCAACACTCTTAAAAGTAAAATGTGGTACAGTAACATATACACATAAACAATCTCCTCCAATTTTCTGTCTCCTATATCAATACCTTGAAATGGTCAAAATTATATTATATTACCTGTTTCTTTTAATGTACTACATTTCTGCATTATATAACCTCATACAAAGTTAATGCACACGTGATTAATTAATTAAAACTCAGAGAGAAAGGATACTTGCTCAATAAACATATACCATGTAATGTAACTATTCACTGTTGAAATAGTGATTATGTTCTTATTTGAATTACATTGTGCACTCTGAATAATAATAATAGGTTTAATATGCACAGGCATGCTCCATCTCTTTCAAAACACATTTATTTTTATTTCACACATTATTTCATGCTTCATATTTTGCTGGTACGTTAACCCATTTGCTGCCAGCAAGGGCTGTTACATTACAGCCAAAGGATTAAAAGGCTTAATAGCCATTTATGAAAAGGTTTTCTCAACATAAAAGTAAATGGATCTATAATACATAATTAGAGATGGAAATGTTTGTAGCTTGGGTTTAATTTATACAGTACTTTTGTAAAAAAAAAATTTTTTAGCCATTGCTGTAATTGAATTAAATTTGAGAACCTTTGGATAAGTGGATGCAAACAACAATGCTAGATTATGTACATATTCATTTTGCAAGTTTTTTTTTTATCAATTTGCTCTGTCTCTGACTACATTTCTTAAGACACAATTAACCAGCCTACCTCCTGTTGATCCTCAGACAGCAGTTCCCCACATGAGACTACTTCCATATTCTGTTTCCATTACATGGGCAAAAAATATGAGACTGTCCTCTCTTGATTGTAGCATCAGGCTTCAGTGAATGTTTGTAAGGCTCATTTCAACTGACAGTGCTGAATTGAAATCCATAGAAAGATTGTAGCAAGTAGTGTATCAAATCAAAGATCTCTCTGTTGCAGCAAGAGCAGGCAAGTTAAGAAATAAAGTCATCTATTCTATTTGCATTCAGTCATTACATAGTTTATCTAAATCATAAGGAAGAAACTAAACTGGCTACATGTCAGGAATATTTAAAAATAAAAAATATATTGTACAGTTTAAAAAAGGGACATTGTTGCCAAGTTTTATCTAAGTTTGCCTCTAAGCACTGGTGTACAATGGTAAATTTTCTGTCTGCGCTCTGATTTTTTTTTTATGTCTAACATTAGAATTATTTTTGGTAAAAAATAATCTGTTACATTTAATATTTTCTTAACCTTAATTGCCTTTTGAACAAAATACTTTAATAATATTTGCTGAATATTTTCAGCATTAATGTGTAGTAATTTTTTTGGGGCATAACCTATTTATATTAGAAACAAAAATGTTCAGAATTATAGGAATAGAGTGCATTCATTAAAGGGACACTGAACCCAAATTTTTTCTTTCATGATTCCGATAGAGCATGCACATTTAAGCAACTTTCTAATTTACTCCTATTATCATTTTTTCTTTGTTCTCTTGCTTTCTTTATTTGAAAAAGAAGGCATCTAAGCTAATTTTTTGGTTCAGTACCATGGAAAGCACTTGTTTATTGGTGGGTGAATTTATCCACCAATCAGCAAGAACAACACAGTGTGTTCACCAAAAATGGGCCGGCATCTAAACTTACATTCTTGCATTTCAAATAAAGATACCAAGATAATAAAGGCAATTTGATAATAGGAGTATATTAGAAAGTTGCTTAAAATTGCATGCTCTATCTGAATCACGAAAGAAAAAAAATTGGGTTCAGTGTCCCTTTAAGTGGATATATTCAATAAGAAAGTTTAATTGTATTTATTAAGTGAAAGCAGTGTATTGAGTAGTATATTAAATAATGTGTAACATGTTACTAAAATAAAAATTGAAACTTATTTCCATATCAGATCCTAAAGAGAGAGTAAACATTTTGTAAAGAGAGAGTAAACATTTTGTAATTTAATTTTTCTCTACAGTCCTCCAATACATTTTTTCTTTCTTTCATGATTCAGATAGAGCATGCAATTTTAAATAACTTTCCAATTTATTTCTCATATGTAATTTATATAATTCTCTTTATATCCTTTGTGTAAAAAAAAGTATGCCTAGGTAGGCTCACAAGCTGCTGATTGGTGGCTGCATATATATGTCTCTTCTCATTTGGCTTTCAGCTAGCCCCAAGTAGAGCATTACTGCTCCTTCAACAAAAGATAAAAAGAGAATGAAGCAAATTAGAAAATAGACGCAAACTGGAAAGCTGTTTAAATTGGTATGATCTATCTGAATCATGAAAGTAAAAATGTGGGTTGTATGTACTTTAACATATTAACAATATTATAACAGATTAACACTTTGGTTTCTGCATTTTGTTCCAAAGGTCGAACTCCACACACCACTTTCCTAATTCAAACCAAACTTTCTTCTGTAGAACAGACTACTAGCAGCCATCATTGTGTAAATTCCTGTTTGGCATAAGCAGAAAACTTAGGCTAGCAAGCTTCAAATTAGGGAGAGATATGTGGCAGGGTTAGGCCTGGGAAGCTTGCCATGTGGTCTTTCAGTTTTCAGAACTGGAAAAATCCTAGATTTTCAGACTTAAATTACAGGAAAAGGGGCAAAATAAATACTGAAAGTATATTGCAAAGTTGTTTTACTATGCACTATTAAGCAGTTTATATTAATATCTTAAAAGTGTTTACTGTCCCTTTAATGGAACTTATAAAAAGAAAAAATTGTAGGTACAAAGAAACATTTGTCTTTCTTTTGCTTTTTAATTTTAAACATCATATTTTTATTAAATGTTATAAGTACTATACACAATTTCCTAGAAAAACAGAGAAGGTATATATATATTATATATATATATATATATATATATAAAACATGGAAATATATTATTTAGCAGAATGGTAAATATACATTGTAAGTTATTCATGCATTTATTTTTATTTGTTAGTAAATTGGTTATAATATATAAACCACATTTAATATTTAAGTTTGCTTCACTGGAGAAACATATTGTATCAGTTTAGGAATGTTTTGAATGCTTCATATCATTTAATTTATATTTCATGAGTACTGTAAACATAATATATAGAGATATGTGAATGACATTTTATTTTTATATATTATTTGAAGCTTATTCACTAAAATATAACACTTTCTAATTAATAACATCCTTATGAGTAAACTTGATAAAACTTCTGGTTCTTGGTTTCAGCAAGGATTTATCTTTTTGTGAGGGAGATAATCCCAGGACATACTTGAAAACGAGAGAAATCTCAATGTATCCTTCCTGGTAAAATATTTTATAAATAAATAAATAAATAAATAAATAATTAAGAACATTTGACAGTTGCAGTTCTTAGGCCATTGCTAATCAAATGGGGATATTTTCATTTTAATAGTCCCTTTCTAAATTAATGCTAAGGACATAGCTATATGTCGGTGCTTGATACATTTGTTGGTTAAAATATAATTATATCTTAGGTGCCTGGTACATTTTGTGTGTGTGTATGGTGTGCATAAGTGTATGTAGTTTAAGTAGTGTGTATGTATGTAGTATATGCAGTGTGTGTCTCTGTGTGTCTGTATGTAGTGTAAGTAGTATGTGTCTCTGTGTGTGTGTGTCTGTATGTAATGTAAGTAGTGTGTGTCTCTGTCTTTCTTTATATAATATAAGTAGTATGCATCTGTATGTAGTGTAAGTAGTGTGTGTCTTTGTGTCTGTTTGTAATGTAAGTAGTATGCATCTGTATGTAGTGTTAGCAGTGTGTGTCTCTGTATGTAATGTAAGTAGTATGCATCTGTATGTAGTCTAAGTAGTATGTGTCTGACTGTATGTATGTAATATAAGTAGTGTGTGTCTCTGTGTGTAATGTAAAAATGTATCTCTGTATGTCTGTCTATATGTAGTGTAAGTGTGTCTATGCATCTGTATCTAGTGTAAGGAGTGTGTGTGTCTATATGTAGTGTTAGTAGTATGTTTCTCGGTGTCTGTATGTAGTGTGAGTTTTTATGTAGTGTGTGTCTGTATGTAGTGTAAAGATTGTGTGTCTCTGTGTGCCTTTATGTAGTGTAAGTAGTGTGTGTCTGTGTGTCTTTATGTAGTGTAAGTAGTGTATATATCTTTGTGTCTTTATGTAGTGTAAATAGTGCGTGCCTCTTTGAGCCTTTATGTAGTGTAATTAGTGTGTGTCTCTGTGTGCAGTTATGTAGTGTAAATAGTGTGTGTCTCTATGTGCCTTTATGTAATGTAAATAGTGTGTGTTCGTGTCTGTATGTAGTGTGTCTGTGTGTTTTATGTAGTATGTGTCTCTGTGTGCCTTTATGTAGTGTAAATAGCGTGTGTCTCTGTGTGTTTTTATGTAGTGTAACTAGTGCATGTATGTGTGCAGTAAGGCCTGCAAAGACATACAAAAACAATCTTTAATCTGAAAACATGATAAATTAAAATGGGACCCACAAGTGCACATTTTATACATGTAATACACGTAAGATATGTGATACAAATAGCTAAAAAATAATAAATAAATTAACCTTGATGGCCATTGTTCCTAAACAAACAATATCTACTGATATACATACCAAACCAGGTTGAAGCTTCTTGATTCTCTAGTGTTTAGTTCCCCTCCAGACAACTGAGATTCCTGGCAAAGTGATCAGGGCCATTTATTTCTCTCTAATTTCTTTACTAGCAACCACTAATGAGCCTTTGTTAGAGAGGTTGGATTGCAGGTGCTGCATTACACATGTTCTTTTAGAATACAGACATTTAGCATCCCTTCCATTCTATATGCGGTATACCACAGGTTAAACCTTAATGGCTTCAGAAAATATTTTGCTAAATATTTTTTCTACTTTTTTCTTTAACACAATTTTGTCACCATATATTACTGAAAGGACATTTTTAACAGCACCTAGGGTTTTGTGTTATTGCTCTTCTACTCTGAGGACATTGGGAAATGTGCCTGGGACTGAATATCTGTCAAACTGTAGGAAAGGTGACCTAAGGTGAGCTAATGGAGGACAGTAACCTTGTGTGCAGCAGAAAAGTGCTACAAATATGTTCCTTGGAATCTTTAAGGTAGTAATAATAGACAAAAGGGTTGTAAATTGTTTATTGTGGTAACAGATAAGCTATAACAGTTATGTGTTAGAGTTCACCTCTATATGAAAGAATGGTCATCTACTAGTTTAATATTACTGGCCATAAAACATTGTAGACACATGGCAAGCAATCTAACAAAATACACAAGGGCCTTTTTATCATACAAACATATTGGTTTCATTTACTATTTTTTTCTTTTTATCTATAATTTTTCATTGTATGCAATCTAGCATTCATTTGCGTAGCTCAGTTTAGGCCACTTGCTTTAGGCAGGTGTACCTCTCCAATCAAACTTAAACCACCTACTCATACTGGGTAAAGGATAGATTAAAAAAATGTATTATGAAGAATTTTCTTAATCCTGATTAGTTTCTTGTTGCGTTATAACATGATAATGCCAGTGCTGCAGTAATATTTTATAGTTTTAAGATTCAGTTGAGCAATTTATGTAAAACTGTGTTTAAAAGTGAATTGTTTTTACTGTGAGCATTATAGAAGTATTAAATGTCAGTGAGAATAATTTGCATATAATTTTCCATTGCTAACCTACCATTCTACAGTTTGCATATATTTAATTATAACAAGAGGAACAAAAATGCCTGGCAAGGAAAAATGTACCTTTGTTGCCACTTGTGCCAATTGTTAGACTCTTTGCACCCCTTCCTGCACTGCCCTATTTAATACAAAATAAAATATATTTCCATTTGTGTGCCAATTTATCTTGCGTTTGTGTCATGGTCGTATTTATTTATGGTTTTTCAGCTGCAGTTTGTTCCTTCTCTTTGCCCTTTCAGCTATTCATTTTATGTCATGATCTTTCCTTATTTTATATGTGCCAACCCTTATCTCAAAATTGTCCATGTTTACCACCTATTTCACCCCTTTCGGGATTCCTAGATGAAACACAAAGTTGCACTAATTTGCCTGCTATTAGAAAGAATGCATCCTACTGAATCATTGCTCCAACTTAAAGGGACATTGTACATTAGATTTTTCTTTGCATAAATGTTTTGTAGATGATCCATTTATATAGCCCATCTAGGAGTGTTTTTGTAACAATGTATAGTTTTGCTTATTTTTTTAATAGCATTGTGCTGGTTTTCAGACTCCTAACCAATCCTTAAAGGTTTATATGTATACTGATGTCTACAGACTTTTACTAGCCACTGTTTGCATAATGCATCTTTTCATATGCAGAGGAGGGGGAAGGGGGGTGTTCTGCTCTAAGTCCCTTATAGTGGGTGTCCCAGGCTAACCTCATCAACAGTGCTAAACTGGGAGCTTCTAAGTAATTTTTAAAAAAGTTTTATACTGGATGTTTAGATCAGTATCTGTGTATGTTTTTTCTTTATAGTAGTGTCTATTACATGCAGTTATATGAAAATTGGTGTACACTGACCCTTTAAAAATGTGTATACACACATACACAGGACAACGTCTCACATTAGTCAGTGGAGATAGCTCCATTCTAAGCTTGAAGAAACATATTTTCTTTTCTAATGCATCTGTAGTGTCGCACGAAACAAGCAACACATACAGTTATGCATACAATATATAAATTCCTTATTTTTGAAGAAGATAAATTAATTAGACATAGAAAGCAAATTATTTGTATCATGTAAATAAAAAATATCAGGTTAGCACTTTTGCATGAAAAAAAATAGTACACAAAGTTAGTATAAATTTATAATGAAAATGACTTTGTACACAACTGATGCTACATTATTAATGTTCACAGCTGTACTGCTGACAGGTACAAGCATTTATAAACTCTAAAATAAAACTGTAGGACTTTTTAGTATATGCAGATCCATTTGTCTAAAAAAAATAAATGCTTCCTTGTAGTTTTAAAGGGAAATTAACCTAAACAAAAAGCAGAACTGGAAATGGGGACCTTTCTATCCCTTTTAATAACTGTGCCCTGTATCAGAATTACCTGGACATAAAAGTGCTAAGAAATGCTATTTTAATTAGCTCTCTATATTAAAATTGCTATGCATGTGTATTCGTGTACTTTGTTAGAAACAAATGCCAAAAATGGCCATCGCCAGTGGCATTTGGCTCCTTGTCGAGCCAGATTTCTTCTTGTGACAGTGACACACATAAAAGATCTAGATTTGCACAGGTCTTTTTGTGTCGCACTTTTACAAGAAGAAATCTGGTTCCAAAAAGATTCAAATACTGCTGGCAATTGCCATTTTCGGCTAACGAAGTACACCAACGCACATGCCTACAAATTGCTCTTATAATGACTGGAACCTGTCATTTTAATTATCTTTACACCTGAGACTTGCTCAATCCCTTATTATAGGACGTCCGTTGATAAAAAATCATGTGACATGAAACCCCCAACTCTTGACAAGTCAGTCTGAAGTCAGTTTTGTGCATAGCTGATTGCTATACTTGCACTTGAAAGTCATCTGATTTTCTCATAAAGCTGCTTTAAAAGGGACATGAGACCTCATTTGTTTGTCATATTTCAGATAGCGCATATCATTTAAAGCAACTTATAAAATATATTAACATACAATAAATAATGAAAATTAAAATCTAATTTTAATTGTCTATCCGTACTAAAGTGCTATTTTAAATTAGCTTGCTATCCAAATTGCTCTTATAATGATTGAAACCTACCATTTTTTTAATGATCTTCACACCTTACTTTATATAAAGTCAGTAGATAAAAATAATGCAACATAAAATCCCCAACTTTTGACTGTCAGTCTGAAGTCAGTTTTGGGCATAACACTAGAAAGTCACCTGATTCTCTCAAAAATCTGCCATAAAGTGACTTGAAACCCCAACATTTTCTTTCATAATTCAGATAGAGCATATACATTTAGATAACATTTAAAATATATATTAAAATACAATAAAAATAAATTAAAAATTCAATTTTGTTTTTAATGTCATATTTATTTGATTTATAAATTACTACATTTTAAAAGAACATTTATATTATTATTCTAGTTTAATACATTGTATGCATTTTAATTAGCTCTCTATCTAAATTGCTTTTGTAATCACTGACACCTGTCATTTCTAATGATCTTCACACCTGAGACTCAATTCCTTACTATAGAAAGTCGTTAGGTAAAGGTCATGTGACATGAAAAACCCAGACAAATCAGTCCGAAGTCAGTTTTGTGACTGTAGTGCTATATTTGCACTAGAAAGTCATCTAATTTTCTCACAAAGCTGCCTTTAAGGTCCATGAAACCCCAAAATTGTCTTTCATAATTCAAATACAACATATGATTTAAAGGGACAGTCAAGTCCAAAAATTCAAATATGGCATGTAATTTTAAACAACTTTCCAATTTACTTTTATCAACAATTTCGCTTTGTTCTCTTGGTATTCTAGTTGAAAGCAAACCTAGGATGGTGCATATAATAATTTCTAAGGCCTTGAAGACTGCCTCTATTTTATTTACTTTCACAGCAGGGGAGAGCAAGCTCATGTAGGCCATATAGATTGCATTGTGATCACGCCCGTGGCTAGTGGCAGACACTGCACTAATTGGCTAAAATGCAAGTCAATAGATAATAACTAAAAGTCATGTGATTAGGGCGGTCAGAAGATGCTTAGATACAAGTTAGTCACAGAAATAAAAAGTGTATTAATAGAACATTGTTTGTTTTGCAAAACCGGGGAATGGGTAATAAAGGGATTATCTATCTTTTTAAACAACAAAAATTCTGGTGTTGACTGTCCCTTTAAGATAACCTTTATATTTATTTCTACTATCAAATGTGCTTCATTCTCTTTGTATCTTTTGTTTAAGATGCAGCAATGCACTACTGATGAGACAGAGACAAAAGGCATAACTGTGCAGCCATTAATCAATAACTTGCTCCCAGTAGTACGCACCACAACTGCGGAATATATAGAGACTTCGCCAACAGTTTCTCAACATGATTCACAATATGCTGAAACTAAGCTCCTCGTACAAAGGCAACTGTTCTGTTTAAAGAATCTACCAAATTTTCTTATAACTGAAATTACCTTCATGACTTGGGCCCTGATTGGTAAGACAGTGTCTGAAGGACTATTCACCAAGTTGTAAGGAAGAACAGGCCTGTCTGACATTGCTATACTACAGCTGACATATTCAGTATCCTCAGGCCAAAAATCAATAAGAGCTAAAATGGATAAGCAACAAAAATGTAGCATTACCTCTTTTTGGGTGTAGTACACCAATTTATTGACCAGAATATACTTAGGCCACTACTATTTAGTGGCTGCTCACTACTTGCGCTCACTGAAGGACAGTTATAATGAAAAACCTGATAATATAGAATCCATAGTTATATACCCTAAAAAGGTATATTTAACCCCCAAAAACAATAACTGAACCTCTACCCACTCCAGGAACCTCCACTAAATTAACACATTGACCACTAGGCCATCAACCCCAAACCACTAGGCCCCTGAGGCATCTAGTTGACAAATCCTTAACAGTAAAAATACTTAGTGCCCCACTATTTTAACCCTTAACCAAGATTAACCCCATTACTCCCTATACCACACTACACTACAACACAGGTGTAAACCATTTTACTGGTAGCTCCTGCTGAGATATAACTAACACTACAGTAAAGCTGAGCATGGGATCTTGGTCTCATATTGACAAATCTAGTAAGGTAGATCCACTCAGAACTGTGCTAAGTCTTTCTCTGAGTCCTGCATTCCACATCTGAGGCCAATCTACATTCTAGAATATCCTCTTTTTTTTTTTTTTTTTTTTATTGAACATTTTTATTATAAGCATAAGTTATCACAACTCTTTCAAACATTACAGATATGAAGTAAACACAAAAATTACAGGAGTTACATCTCGCATTATGTTAAAGTGACATGGATATTGCAAAACATAACCAGGCTTTCACCTCCATTCCTTACAGTTCTAAGGGTCAAATTATACCTGAGTGAGAGGTGAAATGAGGAGTGAGCAGGAGCGTTCACAGGTAGGGAGAGTCGTTGTCTGTTGGTAGGTTAAGATTGTGGCGTTTTCCGCCTTTTGTTCTGCTTTTTAAAAGCGAAATTACGCTAGTAGTCAGTTATAGTGTGGGTATTGCCTGCAAAAGCAGCTGAGCGAGAGCGCGGGGCCGACAAGGGCCACCGCCCCAAAGGAGTGAAATCTAAGTTCAGCCATCTTTGCACTGTCGTGGGCTAAAGTACCCCCTCAGGGGGGGAAGGAGGTATTAGATGGGGGGGGGGGAAGGGGAGGGAAAGGGCTCATTGAGTGGAGGGGAAGGGGGGGGTGAAGGGGAGTGCACAGACCATCCTGGTCCCGTATCAGGGGCCAGTGACACTGAGGGGCAGAAAATCCTAACGTTTAGTTCTGAGGCTCTGTAGGTAAGCTTCCCAGGGTTCCCAGACAAGACAGAAAATTTCCGACTTGTGCCGGACTCTGTAGACAAAGTCTTCCATGGACTTGACATAATTTAGGTATTCCATTACACTCTGCCATTTCGGAGGGTGCACTTTTTTCCAGTTCCTGGCAATTGCCATTTTAACTGAGGTGAGTATGTATATAAGAAGGGTTCTCTTGTGCGGGGGCACTTTCTCCAAACCCAAGTGCAGGAGAGCCATTCCAGGGTCCACTATCTCTGGGAGGCCCATCAAGCTACAGACCCTACTGGTCTTACTCCAGAGTGACTTTAGGTTGGGACAAGTCCACCACGTGTGTAGTGGGGCGCCAATGCCACCACAGTTTCTCCAACAGGAGGGGGAGTGATTAGGATAGAGGGTCTGCAGTCTGGTCGGGACCAGGTGCCACCTGGTAAGCATTTTAAAGTAAAGCTTGTACATCGTGGTGCAATGTAGAGCAGCCTTGGTCTTGGTGATGGCCAATGTCCATTTCTTAGGGGAGTATGTCGTTTTTAGATCTGCCTCCCAGGAGAGCATGTGTCTCGTCTTTGGAATTGTAGGGGGAACCAGTAGGCATCGATAGTGTGCCGTGAGGGGTTTATGGGTCTGAAGGCCCATTTTCCATCTAGATTCCCAAGCCGTAGGAGGCCGTGGGGCATCTCCCAGGAACCCCCACGCTTTTAGTAGAGATCTTAATCTTAGAAGTTCGAATTCCAAATGCCGCGGGACCTCAAAGTTTGCCACCATCTCGTCTTGCGTTAGAAGACGACCTTCTACGTAAAAGTCACCTACTGTCAAAATCTCGACCCGACGCCACCAGTTCAGTCTCATGTTAGGGAGGGTCTGAAGTATGGGGAGTACAGGCTGGATAGGAGAAGGATGGGGGGGCGATCTGGGTGTGGTGTCGCAATTTATACCATAGCATTTGGCATCCTCTCACAATTGAGTTAGAGATGGTGTGTACGGTGGCAAGATGCGGGGGGAACCACAGCAAATCAGATAGATCAATATAAGCAGGTAGTGATGCCTGTTCCAGCTCCCTCCATCTCGTGGGAGGGAGGTCTCGTCCCCAAGCTGAGACATGAGAGATCATTGCCGCTTCATAGTACATCCTCACGCTTGGCAAGCCTAGCCCTCCCTGATCCAGGGGGGACTGTAAGATTGAGGCCGCGACTCTAGGTCTCTTGTTGTTCCAGACATACCTATTGAAAAGGGTCTGAAAGTTTTTCAGGAGCTTTTCTGGGACTGGGAGGGGAATACATCGCATAATGTACGTTAGCTTGGGTAGTAGCATCATCTTCAGGGCTGCAATTCTACCCATCCAGGAGAGTTCGTCGTATTTCTTGGCTCTCAGGTGTTTGTCAACTGCCTTCAGCAAGGTGTGGTAGTTCTCCTGGAGGACCGTCTCCTTGTCATGAGACAAGAAGACCCCAAGGTGCCGGATACCTCTAGTAGACCATTTGAAGGAGTATTGCTGTCGCAAAGCTCTCTGTTCTTGATGGTCAAGATGGATCATGTACGCCTCCGTCTTGGCTACATTTATTTTGTAATTAGAGAGTACACCGAATCTTTCAATGAGAGCCATCAACGGTGGGAGCGATAGGGTTGGCTCAACAATGAAAAGTGTAAGGTCATCAGCGAATAATGCCACCTTTTGCACTGAATCATGTAACAACAGACCCTGGATTTGGGTGTCTTGCCTAATGGCCTCCGCTAATGGCTCCATAACCATCGCAAAGAGGAGCGGCGACAGGGGACATCCCTGCCTCGCTCCATTCCGTATGTGTATCCTAGGGGAGCAAAAACCCAGCCCTTTAACCACTGCTGTGGGGAGGGTATATAGGGCCTCAACTGCTTTACAAAATGAGTGCGGGATCCCAAATGTTCTCAAAGTTTCAAACATATATTCCCATCTCACCCTGTCGAACGCCTTTTCGGCATCTAATGACAGGGTGAGAAGGGGCAAGCCCATATCATGTGATTCAGCGAAGATGTTCAACAGTCTACGGGTATTGTCAGTACCCTGTCTGCCTTGGACAAACCCAACTTGGTCTAGGTGGATTATAGAAGGGAGGTGCTTCCCTAGTCTTGTCGCAAGAACTTTAGAATATATCTTGATGTCCACATTGATAAGGGAAATAGGTCTATAGCTCCCGCATTCCCTGGGGTCCTTCCCTTCTTTAGAGAATATCCTCTTTTTATCTGCTCCATCACTGGTACCAGTTCTATGTACAACATGCTCCATAACAACCATTTATCTTTCAAAGACATAAATTTCATGCATTTGTATCACAAACAATTTGAATGTCAATATTGCATCTTTTATTTGGCCCTACACATGAAAAAAAAAATTGCAGCTAGTTAAATTACCACTAGATGTCTGTCTTACCCAAATTCTTTAGTTGACGTTAAACATCTATAAACTCCTTTAAACATTTGCTGAACATAAATATAATTCTAAAATAGTCCTGTTTTAATTAGCAGGTAAAATATGCCCAAAGGAGAGCTAAATGAAACAGACACTTCAGTATATTATGTGTCTGTAACTTCTAACAACTAACCACTTAAATTGTAAGATCTCAAAGGAAAAGTGATCTGTAATGCTTCTGGTCCAGTCTGTTTTCCATGTCTCATCTTTATTTATTTATTACACCCCCTATATAGAGTTGTGGAATCTGCTGGTACATTACAAATGCATATATTATTAATTATTATTCATTTGTATTATTTTTAGCAGTAGTATTAATAATAATAATCATCATAATAATTACTAAGTTTGTGACCTGAAAGTGGAATATTGTGTGATTAAGAATATAGAAATGCCGCTAGCACTAATAGCATAAAATATCAGCAAAATTGTTAAGAGGGTAAAAATGCATGGTACATTTCTCCAAATCAGCCATATATGCAGCAAATATATAATTATAAAGGGTGATGTGTCGTGTATTCTTATTAAGGTATAAAATAACTTGATTGTCATGTGATGTCACATGTGTTTTCAAATGAGAGCAACATATCTTTGGATTCATTTGTGAATAAACTCTGCAGCGTTATTCTCACTTTGGGATTTGTTTCCTTCATTGGTGTTTTATGCAATGAAAACGCCAAAGTGTCACAGTACCATTCCTTTTGAGTTTTGCCATTTTTTACTGGGCCCCCTGGTATATATAATGCGCACAAGCACACCTTTTCCTTGTGGAATCTTTTTTTTTCTGTCTTCTTCTCTAAAACTGTGACAGGAAAATAATGAAGCTATTTGCTCTATGTTTCCAACAAAAGTGAGGCAACTACTTTAAATGACATCCCAAACAGCCTCTGGGTCTATCTGCATCACAACAGATTATTTTATTGCTTAAAGGAAATTTCAATAGGAAGGAAGAATTCAATTAAAGGGCATCTACTAAAATCTACTACATTTTCCTTAACAAGTTTTTTTAATTATATTTATGATATTTTGTTATCATCGATTTTAAGTGAAAAAATAATGTCTGCTTTCACAACTTAGCATAAGACATACGTCTCAGCTCTTTGTGTTTTGAGGTCTCTTTGAAATATTGGAGAAAAAAAAGGACAGTTATGAATCGTAACTGTTACGCTTGATATTTGAAGCCATTTCATAAAACCAGCTATATAATTCATATCTATAATTAAATATTTTGAAATTATGCATTAGAAAGCTTGTTAATTAAATATACTAATTTTCCATGACACCTTTAAAATTTAAAATCAAGGTCAATTAAAAGGTTTTAAGCACTGTCACTTATTCAACTCTCATTTTATGAAGCTTTAAAGGGACAGTCAACACCAGAAGTTTTTTTTTTTTAAAAAAAAGATAGATAATCCCTTTATTTCCCCCAGTTTTGCATAACCAACACAGTTATAATAATACACATTTTACCTCTGTAAATACCTTGTATCTAAGCCTCTGCAGTAAGCCCCCTTATTTCAGTTCTTTTGACAGATTTGCATTTTAGCCTATCAGTGCTCATTCCTCTGTAAATTCATGTGCATGAGCTCAATGTAATCTATATGAAACACATGAACTAACGCCCTCTAGTGGTGAACCTCATAGGTTTAGCTTTCAACTAAGAATACCAAGAGAACAAAGCAAACTTTGTGATAAAAGTAAATTGGAAAGCTATTTAAAATTACATGCACTATTTAAATAATGAAAGTTGTTTTTGGACTTGACTGTAACTTTAAGAACTTAACCTAAAAATAAGAAAACTTGTTATAATGATATACATAATATTTAATGACAAGCAATAGTAAATTCAACACAAAGCCTTGTACTGTATAAAACAACTTTTCAAACTTTATTGTTAATTTTACATTTACATTTAGCAAAGTTATGTATATGTATTATAATTAAAAATAAGTTAGAAATAAATTCACATTATTTAAAGCAAAATGCAATACAAACTTTAGAAAAGTCACAATATATACATGAATGAGTGCAATAAGATTTCATATACATCATATATATATTCCCTTTAAGAATAAAATAATGTGCATACATATTTAACAGAATAATGACAAAATAGAGTAGTACACATTTAATTTACACCTCTAGTAAGCATTTCTAGATTTTTTTTTTTAAATTATAGCTTACAATTTCCCTCTATAATTTGTACTGTATTTTATGTACCCTTGCAAATACAGGTGTACAGAGCAATATTTTAATACCAATAAACTGCTAAATTCATGCAGCTATCACAGACAAGAATAAAGAAATATTCATAGAATTCTCATTGCATATAACTAATTAACTAATTCAAGTTTTGATATGTATCAAAATACTGACATGATAAGAGACGTTTTTCTGATAACTTTTGTTTAATTTGCCATCTTTTTCTCTATGAAAAAACATTGGTATTGCCTTTAACCCTCAGACTGATACATTGCTTACATTCTTTACAAAGAGGTTATCAATTAGGGTTTAAGATTGATGAAAACAATTAGACAAACCATCCATAAAACTACAATTTATTAAGTTGTGATAGATTTTATTGATTGAAGAGCGTTATATGGCATTGGTGTTTTCAACAACGTGTGTGGTAAAATAATATATTGTTGCAAACACTGCTGCTATATAGAGATTAAGACAAATTCACACATCTGAGCATAGCTAGACATGCTCTTCAACAAATAATTCCAAGAGAACAAAGTCAATTGGAAAGGTTTTTTTAAATTGCACGTTTTATCTGAAAAAAAAAAGTTTAACTTAATTTACTTGTATGCCTCTTTAGTAGAGAATGTTCTTGGGGGGTGGATTGTGATACATTTTCAGCATGGAAACTATCTACCCCAACACAAGCAATTGCAGCATTTATATATCCTCCAATTAAAGGGAACTTATTGGTAAATAGGTTTCTCAGATATATGATATAATAATACTCATTATTTGTTTGTAAATTATTTTCAAAGAGAAAAAAGTGGCTACACAAGGATTGTGAAAAGCAATGAGAAATAACATTTGAAACTGAAAAATATCATTTCAGATGATTGGCAGATATCAAATAGTTATTTGGACATTTTACTTTGCATCACTTTCAGTGGTTCAACCATATTAAATAGTGTTCAAGCTCTACCACAATTCGTATATATTTCATTGAAGTCATCACAAACATCTTACTTACTGCAGATCTATAAAAAATATATCTACTGGTGTTAGTGACTATATTTGTAAGATCTCTACCTGTTTATAAGACCAACACGCTCTATTATGCTATCACCTTTTATTCATTATTATACATTTAGAACAATATTTTTTTAGACAAAGTTAAAATTAATAAATTATACATTCAACACAAAGTTCTTCACAGATGTCTTCACAGATCTAGGTGTGTGTATGTATATATATATTTTTATTATATATATATATATATATATATATATATATATATATATATATATATATATATATATATATATATATATATATATATATATACACACACACGCACACACATGCACATGTATATATACAAACATATATACACACACGCGCATACTTACACCCACACACATACAAGTGAAATTAAAATAATTTTCTGTATTCAATAATTAAAAGGATATTGTAATGAGATTTTCCTCCCCTTTGATGTGTTTTCGACAAACAATATTACTTGCTGGAATGTTTTAAATTGGTTACCGATAGCACCTTTAACTTTATTATGTCATTTGAAAAAGCTGTGTTTGCCTGTTGAAATGGCTATCTATACTGAAAATATCAATGCTGCAGTGTTGGCTATAGAAAAATGTTGTGGACAAGAGGCATCAGCAGAAAGCAACCCCAGTGAGGGGTGGGATAAAAAAAGATAATCCAGCTCATTTGAAAGGGTGTTCCTGCAGCAGCTTTGATTACAATAAACTCTTAACAGTAGTTTGCCTGAGAATATTGTACATGAACTAAAAAAAATTGAAAATGTTAATGTTTTACTAGGTATATAATATTAGTTTTGTATTTTTGTATATAATTTCATGTCAGATATTTGTCTAGGCCTTTAATCTCTTATATGGATTATCTTACATGAGAAAAATACTCATGTGCCCCTAATAGGCCAAATTTAAAAAAGAAAAATGCCAGCTTGAAATGACTGGCTCACCATTGCTTAGAATGAAGAGATATTGTAGCACACATGCCTAAACTGAGACTTGCACTGTGTTTCTGCAATAATTAATGACGAGCTGGCTCTGCAGATCTTGTTATTGTTCTTAAAAGCTTCAGAATATGAAAGCAATATTCTGTAGTTATTGAAATAAATATTTTTCAGAACCAAAATGTTTAGTTTAATTTTCCAAAAGTAAAAGAAAAAAAAAATCCATAGTATATTGCACTTTTTTCCATATTCTTATGAATAGCTGCATTTTCAGTTTTCAAAGGGAAAAATGTCAAGTTGTTTGTTTTCGAGGCTTTTAGTTGGTGGTTGAAATGACAAAGTAATGAATTTCAGGTAATCTGTTGAAAACTCTTACTATGGTGAGAGTAAGCACATTTCATAGTTGCTGGGGAATATTCAGTGGCAGTTCAAGATATGGAGGGCATAGAAAATGCACACTTAATCAACTTTTGTCGTGCTCATAAATCTGGAATTCCAGATTGCCTGGTTGCTAGGTTTGTATGTCTTTCAGATCTGGCCATCAGTCAGATGAAAATGTCATCAGAACTATTAACATTTAGTTTATGTTAGGAATGCAAATGCAAAGAGACTATAAACCAATCTGCAATACGTCAGCACACTTGCTGTGCGCAACAGGAAAAAACGAGATAGCCAATATTTGTATTCAGTGATTAATACAGAGTTGAGAGCCTAGGGAATACAGGAAAGACACAAGATGTCTGGCATGTAAAGTAAAATAGCTCCTACTAGCAATTTTTAATCCAAATACAGGTTGACCTTTATGTCAGTATATTCTCTATAATATGATTTGCTTTTTGAGCTTCGAAATTTCTTATAAAAGAATCCTATTTGCAGTCCCCAACAGGGGGTTAAGAGAAACCTTGACAGCTTAAATATAAGAATCATTACAGATTACTTCTTTACTTATCTAGGCCTGCAGAGAAAAAGGCTAATGGAATTAAAGAGTATCTTGCTGGTCCACTGGCAAAAAGCCTGAAAAAAAAGCCTGACCTTCAGTCAATAATGCAGCAAAATAGCAGTCATTTATAGTCCTAAATATAGCATGTTCATGTTTAATTGTTATGATTTTTTTTTTTTTTTTACTTTTCATTTAGACTTGTTTCCTGTTATATATAACATTTATCATCAGATTGATAGACAGAGATCTCCTTTAAGGCACTTAACCGAAAACAACTTTAATGGCCAACTACATTATCATATTCTTATTTTTGGGGCATGGCTAATTTCATTATGGCATTCTTCATATCATTATTCATAATTAAAATAAATAAATATATACACACATATATATATATATATATATATATATATATATATATATATATATATATATATATATATACACACACACACACATATACTGTATATTTATATATATATATATATATATATACACACATACATATACACATATAGACACAGATTGCCTTACTACCACTAAAATTCACCATGACATTATGTTTCAGATATCATAAAAGTGTATACTTTTTAAATGGTATACCTAGCTAGCATTTATTATTGTGGGAGTTGAATATAATTAATACTAGAGCGGAGAAACACATTTTAAGGGATTTATTATATTAAATAGAGATTATAAAAAATAACCACTATTGTACACCATTTAAAGTTTTCTTGCATTTTTTACAACAGTGTTTGCATTGCAGCAAAGATATAGGAACATCAGAATTTGCAAATACAGTTAGAACTTTTAAACTGAATGCATATTTCTGTGTGTCAAATACAAATAATATAGACAATACTAAAATGTTAAGGCATAGCACACATCTTTGGAAACATATTAAAATCTCTATGAGGCTTAGGTTCATAAAGCAATTAATTAGCTAAAACAGGTTATGGGCAAAAAGAGCCAATTGCAAAGTAACCTCAACCAAATATAGAAATAAACAAGTCTATCACTTGAGTATTTATGCATAGACAAGCTAGGCTCAGGCCTATGGTGGTAAAAGGCAGCAGTCACCTGGGACAAAAGAAAAGAGAAAGCAAGGACAGAAAAGAAAAAAGAGAGCAAGAGAGAGAGAAGTAAGATTCAAATGTGTATTGGTTTCCCTAAGTGTTAGTAATAGAGCATGATATTGGTTTCTAGAATCTACTACAGGGGATAAACAATGCCTACAATCTAATTTGTGAATTGTGCATCTGAAGTACAAAAATGTACTTTGCTGGAATCAAGCATTCCAAGTCTGCTTGTTTAATGCTATACACTTGTCATAGATTTCTTTTGAATTGTTGTGTTAAACTAAAAGTTATAAAACACATGTAATGAATTATGAGTTTATGAAAAAAACATTAACTGGTAAGACTTTTTTTTAAATAGCATCAATACATTTAATCCTTTGTCATAATTTGAAGATTTGTCAAAGTGACTGTAATATATACGTAGTGTGGATGGCCTACATAAACAAGCCTGTTTGGAGACTTAATAATTTGTTTTTTGTTAATCATGACATAACAGATTTTGACAGTTTAAACCACCAAAGTGAAATCTCTGACTTTCACACACTTGCATGTGAAAAGATCAGTAGTACTTGCCAATATGCCTGGTTTTTCACATCCCCACACAAAAATCTATACAGATATTTTACCCTGAGGTACATTTTTGTCATACTCCATTAATCCTACCCAAATCCAGTGGACATTTGTTATAATAAGCCCTGATTGTTGCTGAGGAGACATATTGCAGAGTCTCTGTGCTCCTAAAGGCAGAACATTACTACTTTAAGTCTATTAATTTTGTCTCTTGCAAAATCTTCTTGGATCAACTTTACTTGTCACAATCTTACCCAGTAGCACTAATGTCAGTACATATTATCACCATCTTACAGAACATCAATACAAAATTATTTTCCTTTCAAGCTTTCTCTTGCCTGATCAATCAAACTCTAGTGGACAAAAAACACACTGGCTATATTTAGTTTTTGTAAACGGAATATGAATGTCAAAACAAACAAAAAAATAGTGCATTTCTTGGTTTTAACAGGTGTTTTTTTAACAAGTTTACATGTTTGCTTTTTAGCATCTGTTTTGGGAATTAAAAAAAAATAGATACATTTATACTCTCTGTATTTTGACATTTTCAGTACTGGTAAGCTTTAAAATTCCTACTTTATATAGCAAAGTTAAAAGTTACTGTTTAATAATTGTCAACGTTAATTTTTATGTAAAATGTACTAGATACTGATAAATTGTTTTTAAAATTGTTGTTTTCCTTTTCCCTAGCTACAGTAATAGTGACCTAGATGCTTCTACGTCATAATTACATTAACATTAGAGAGATATTCAAACCCCTATAATTTAAAAATGTCTCTTCTGTTAAAAGAAAGTAACTTTACAGATGATTTTACATTTCAGTTGGTTCTTAAAATGAACATAAATATTTTTGGTAAAAAAAAAAATCACTGTTCTGCATTTTAAATACAGAGTCATTTAGCCGTTAGCATGGGCAAACATTTGGCATTCATTATTTGTTATAGAAGCAAATGCAGAATATGTAGAAAGGCTGCAGCATTCTGCTGTTTTCAGTGCTGGATTTATAAGTGTAAAACTAACACACAAATATCTGGATTCACAGGTACTTGTGTGTTGCCCTTTTACACTAATAAATCTGGCACTGAAAATAGCTGAGTGCTGCAGTCCTCAGACATATTAAGCATTTGTTTCTATAATGAATACTGAATTTGTGCCTATGCCTATTTAGTAGATTACTAACATTTGAAAAAGTGCTTTTGTTAATTATCATTTATAATTTCCCTTAAAAATGATCAGTGCTAGAATGAGTGTACCTGAGGCTCGTCTCATACATACATAGGTCACGTGTGTTTGTCACTGTCACATGTTATATTTTGTAATTCAAATACAGCTTATGCCTATTTTATGCTGACATAAATGAAACTAATTATGTGTGAAGTTTTGGTAGCATTAATGAAAACTATATTATCAAGATTGTCAATATCAATATTAAAAAAAAAAATATATATATATGTATGTATGTATGAAGTAAGAAGCGCACAAAGCGGCTCCTCATAGTACAGTACGTTTAATAGTACAAGGAAAGACAAGGAAAGACAAGGAAAAAAAAAAGTTAAAATCCCTGCTGGGAATCTACTCACTCAGTTAAACCTCAAAAATATTATGACATATTATTAGAGTTGGTCACGCCCACCTTATGTCAAGGATCATGCCAACGTTGTTTGTTGCACTTACAGCATCTTTCATTTGCCAGTACAAGGGGATTGAGTTTGTCTATTTGAATAACCCTGCGCCAAGATTGACGCAAAGACTGACCGCTGTTGCATCAGATCCAACTAGCTTTGCACCTATTGAGATTACCAGATGACAGGAAGAGCTGCTAACAGTGACTCCAATTATACGCTAATAATACCTCATAATATTTTTAAGGTTGAACTGAGTGAGTAGATCCCCTGCGGGTATTTTTACTTTGTTTCCTTGTACTATTAAACATACTGCACTATGTGGAGCCGCCTTGTGCGCTTTTTACTTCTTTTATAGATCTTTTCCATACTCCAAGCTGGTATCGGAGGAAACCCTATTAGAAGCAGTTGCTGCCCACACAGGGATTGGAAAACAGGATTAAAAGGGACAGTCTACTCCAGAATTTGTATTGTTTAAAATGATAGATACTCCCTTTATTACCTATTCCCCAGTTTTGCATAACCAACATGATTATTTTAATATACTTTTTACCCCTGTGATTAACTTGTATCTAAACCTCTGCAGACTGCCCCCTTATTTCAGTTCTTTTGACAGACTTGCATTTTAGCCAATCAGTGCTCTCTCACAAGTAACTCCACGGGTGTAAACACAATGTTATCATTATGGCACACATTAACTAATGCCCTCTAGCTGTGAAATACCATTAAATACATTCAGATATTTAGCAGCCTTCAAGGGCTTAGAAATTAGCAAATGAGTCTACCTAGGTTTAGTTTTCAACTAAGAATACCAAGAGAACAAAGCAAATTTGATGGTAAAAGTAAATTGGAAAGTTGTTCAAACTTTCATGCCCTATTTGAATCATGAAAGTTTAATTTTGACTAGACTGTCCCTTTAAGTGTATAGTATATCTGGTAATATTACCTCTATACCTTTTTCAAGTAAAGAAAGAACTAATACAGACTCTAGTATAAACTTTGTGTCAAATATTTCAGAATGCTGTTTAATGTGTGTAGTTTACTAGTTTGTATCTGAGGAAGGGGATACATTATCCCCGAAACGTCACGGTCACATCACAGTAAAGATTTATTGAAAAGTTCCAGTGAGTGCAAGTTTTTCCTTTACATATATATATAGTTTAGGATATAGAGGGAAATAGTGTCAAAAAATTTAATTGATGGTAATAGCAAGCGTCAGTATAAAGGAAGGACATTTTAACAGAAGGAATTGTATCTGGAAGGTATGATTTTACATTAGTACAATTGTACCTAAGAAAGTATACATGTAATGGGGGTGTAGCAGGCTGTGGACTGAATACAAGGAGGCAAAAGATTTCCTAGAGATGAGGTGGTGTTTTAAAATAATTATTCAGTATAGTAAATATACAATCTAAAATAAGAAGTTAGAATCTAAAACATTATCATCAGATTGTTGTTGCCATAACAAGGAATGCAAATAACTAGAGCACATACTGATATCCAAAATATATTATGTATAGATGTTTAAAGGCTATATCAGCAAACAGGATCATGATCTAGAATACTTTCCCTGAGGCTGAGCATTTCCTATGAGCTATTGGGATGTGGTAGCTATGGCTACTTTTAAGGGAAATTGTGAAGTAAAAGATTGCAGATAGAAAAAGACTTAAGGTGGATCTGAACAGTTTCAAATACATGATAGAAAGGATATTATAAAAACAATGGGAATTATCGGAGAATTCTCCGCCCGAAGTTTCCGGATCACCAGAACTGAAGTTAAGAAGCAGCGTTTGTAGATGGCGGACTGCAATCGGGATGATTGACACCCCCCTGCAAGCAGCCGATTGGCCGTGAATGTGCAGGGACAGCACTGCACAAGCAGTTCACAAGAAATGCTTGTGAAATGTCAACAGTGTATGCTGTCGGCATTTAGTGATGTCGGACGGACATGATTCGCTACAGAGAATAATGTCCACCCAGCATTTAATAAATCTACTCCTTAGTATTAGAAAAAAAGAAGATATCTAAGCCAAAATAATAAAAGCAAAAAATATTCAGAAACAAAACAAATAAGATAAATTACATATGAAATGGTTCTTCGATCAAGAGGCAAATTATGTCACCTTGGCTACTAGAAAAGTTCACTACATTTTACATAGTAATGCCTTATATACCACCCTGACAGCCATGGTGCCATACACTGTAGAAAGATTGGCACACATTTAACAATGGGGGTAGCTCCCATGAAACTGCATAGAATTAACTCAGTATATAAAATAACTATATTGTCATATGTTCAAGTTACACCATTGTTCATTACTCCCAACAACATTTTAAGGGATATAGAATTACACACACACACAAAAGACACTAAAAAAGACGCACAAACAAGTTAGTGACAGATAGTATACCAACAAAGGATAGACCAGTTTATGTCTAGGTTTCTATTAGATTTTCTTATTTGATAAAATTTCATATTATCTTATTGCTGCTATTGTAGCCCTGTTTTATATAAAGTATTTAAACAAAATTAGTGGTAAAGATTGACAATGTCAGGATTGGAGAACTAAACATGTATTAGCTACTTATTTTCAGGAAAATACAAGGGTTCTGTGATCATCTCCGTGTAAAACTATAATGGTGATCATATCTGTGTAGGAAAATAACCCTTTTATGGGTTGGGGGATTTTTAAAATTAAGGGACATGAGAGGATTACTTTATTGAGACTTCCTATTTGAACATTTGTCAAGGAGTGATAAAGAGCTTAATTAGATACTCTCATAACTTGGACTGTGCATATAAATCTTTGCTCCAAATAAAATCTCTTTCTTTCTTAAAGTAAAGAGGCTTTGAGGTCAAACCTTGGAAAATTAATTATTCCCTTTTATTCTCCATTTTATTTTAGATATGTGCAAAAGATTAGATTTAATTAGTGAAACAAATGCCAAAATGGCTGCATCAAACAAATATATGTGTGAATCCACAAACATTAGGGGAATGCCACAGATCGTGGACATTTTTAGCAATCATTTCACTAACAAATGCGGGATTTTGAAATTTTGCACATCCCTACTATTTTTATATATACTTGGCAAATTAGTTTAAAATTATATTGTTGTTTGTTAAGAGGAAATAAACATTTTTATTATGCTGTGTCCCATAGTGCTTTTGGCACATAGTCCACATAGGTATATTGTACTTTCAGAATCTTAATACAAGAGATATTTTAATTATCCTTATAAAAAACAAAAAAAACAATCTAACCAAGTGCAGATCTGTAACATCTTCAGACGATATGTTGGCTTAACAGTAAACTGTATGCTTGTTAAAAAATATTTAAATTAAGATTTATAGGACTAGCTTACAACATATCATAATCTCTAACTGATTAATTTCAGACACCTGCAGACAACCAAATTCATATACACTAAGTTCCTGTGAAATGAGAGAACTTCATTTAGTTACGACAACCAAAATACTGATTCAGTTTATCTACTAGTTGATATTATACTGGTGACACTTCATATTTTCACACTTTTTAGGCATTATATACAGTCTTTTTATCTACAGATATTTTTGGCATACAAGGTGAATTTTTGACTATGTTAGGCTATTAAAAATATCTTCATCCTATATTCCAAATGAATTATGGATTTTACCTTACATTAGTTTTCTGAAAATAAACTGAATGAGCCTTTATTATCTGTGAATGGTAAATGCCAAATATAGGGTGATAAAATAATTTATGTCATTTGCTTTTCAAATATCTGAATACAAATTAAGGCCTAGATTTAGAGTTCGGCGGTAGCCGTCAAAACCAGCGTTAGAGGCTCCTAACGCTGGTTTTGGCCGCCCGCTGGTATTTGGAGTCAGTGATTAAAGGGTCTAACGCTCACTTTACAGCCGCGACTTTTCCATACCGCAGATCCCCCTACGCCATTTGCGTAGCCTATCTTTTCAATGGGATCTTCCTAACGCCGGTATTTAGAGTCGTTTCTGCAGTGAGCGTTAGAGCTCTAACGACAAGATTCCAGCCGCCTGAAAATAGCAGGAGTTAAGAGCTTTCTGGCTAACGCCGGTTTATAAAGCTCTTAACTACTGTACCCTAAAGTACACTAACACCCATAAACTACCTATGTACCCCTAAACCGAGGTCCCCCCACATCGCCGACACTCGATTAAAAATTTTAACCCCTAATCTGCCGACCGCCACCTACGTTATACTTATGTACCCCTAATCTGCTGCCCCTAACACCGCCGACCCCTGTATTATATCTATTAACCCCTAACTTGCCCCCCACAACGTCGCCGCAAGCTACTTAAAATAATTAACCCCTAATCTTCCGACCGCAAATCGCCGCCACCTACGTTATCCCTATGTACCCCTAATCTGCTACCCCTAACATCGCCGACCCCTATGTTATATTTATTAACCCCTAATCTGCCCCCCTCAACGTCGCCGACACCTACCTACACTTATTAACCCCTAATCTGCCGAGCGGACCTGAGCGCTACTATAATAAAGTTATTAACCCCTAATCCGCCTCACTAACCCTATCATAAATAGTATTAACCCCTAATCTGCCCTCCCTAACATCGCCGACACCTACCTTCAATTATTAACCCCTAATCTGCCGACCGGAGCTCACCGCTATTCTAATAAATGTATTAACCCCTAAAGCTAAGTCTAACCCTAACACTAACACCCCCCTAAGTTAAATATAATTTTTATCTAACTAAATAAATTAACTCTTATTAAATAAATAATTCCTATTTAAAGCTAAATACTTACCTGTAAAATACATCCTAATATAGCTACAATATAAATTATAATTATATTATAGCTATTTTAGGATTAATATTTATTTTACAGGCAACTTTGTAATTATTTTAACCAGGTACAATAGCTATTAAATAGTTAAGAACTATTTAATAGTTACCTAGTTAAAATAATAACAAATTTACCTGTAAAATAAATCCTAACCTAAGATATAATTAAACCTAACACTACCCTATCAATAAAATAATTAAATAAACTACCTACAATTACCTACAATTAACCTAACACTACACTATCAATAAATTAATTAAACACAATTGCTACAAATAAATAAAATTAAATAAACTATCTAAAGTACAAAAAATAAAAAAGAACTAAGTTACAGAAAATAATAAAATATTTACAAAGATAAGAAAAATATTACAACAATTTTAAACTAATTACACCTACTCTAAGCCCCCTAATAAAATAACAAAGCCCCCCAAAATAAAAAATTCCCTACCCTATTCTAAAATACAAATATTACAAGCTCTTTTACCTTACCAGCCCTGAACAGGGCCCTTTGCGGGGCATGCCCCAAGAATTTCAGCTCTTTTGCCTGTAAAAAAAAACATACAATACCCCCCCCCAACATTACAACCCACCACCCACATACCCCTAATCTAACCCAAACCCCCCTTAAATAAACCTAACACTACCCCCCTGATGATCTTCCTACCTTGTCTTCACCATGCCAGGTTCACCGATCCGTCCTGGCTCCAAGATCTTCATCCAACCCAAGCGGGGGCTAGACATCCACTGAAGAAGTCCAGAAGAGGGTCCAAAGTCTTCCTCCTATCCGGCAAGAAGAGGACATCCGGACCGGCAAACATCTTCTCCAAGCGGCATCTTCTATCTTCTTCCATCCGATGACGACCGGCTCCATCTTGAAGACCTCCAGCGCGGATCCATCCTCTTCTTCCGACGACTAGACGACGAATGACGGTTCCTTTAAGGGACGTCATCCAAGATGGCGTCCCTCGAATTCCGATTGGCTGATAGGATTCTATCAGCCAATCGGAATTAAGGTAGGAATTTTCTGATTGGCTGATGGAATCAGCCAATCAGAATATAGTTCAATCCGATTGGCTGATCCAATCAGCCAATCAGATTGAGCTCGCATTCTATTGGCTGTTCCGATCAGCCAATAGAATGCGAGCTCAATCTGATTGGCTGATTGGATCAGCCAATCGGATTGAACTATATTCTGATTGGCTGATTCCATCAGCCAATCAGAAAATTCCTACCTTAATTCCGATTGGCTGATAGAATCCTATCAGCCAATCGGAATTCGAGGGACGCCATCTTGGATGACGTCCCTTAAAGGAACCGTCATTCGTCGTCTAGTCGTCGGAAGAAGAGGATGGATCCGCGCTGGAGGTCTTCAAGATGGAGCCGGTCGTCATCGGATGGAAGAAGATAGAAGATGCCGCTTGGAGAAGATGTTTGCCGGTCCGGATGTCCTCTTCTTGCCGGATAGGAGGAAGACTTTGGACCCTCTTCTGGACTTCTTCAGTGGATGTCTAGCCCCCGCTTGGGTTGGATGAAGATCTTGGAGCCAGGACGGATCGGTGAACCTGGCATGGTGAAGACAAGGTAGGAAGATCATCAGGGGGGTAGTGTTAGGTTTATTTAAGGGGGGTTTGGGTTAGATTAGGGGTATGTGGGTGGTGGGTTGTAATGTTGGGGGGGGGGTATTGTATGTTTTTTTTTACAGGCAAAAGAGCTGAAATTCTTGGGGCATGCCCCGCAAAGGGCCCTGTTCAGGGCTGGTAAGGTAAAAGAGCTTGTAATATTTGTATTTTAGAATAGGGTAGGGAATTTTTTATTTTGGGGGGCTTTGTTATTTTATTAGGGGGCTTAGAGTAGGTGTAATTAGTTTAAAATTGTTGTAATATTTTTCTTATGTTTGTAAATATTTTATTATTTTCTGTAACTTAGTTCTTTTTTATTTTTTGTACTTTAGATAGTTTATTTAATTTTATTTATTTGTAGCAATTGTGTTTAATTAATTTATTGATAGTGTAGTGTTAGGTTAATTGTAGGTAATTGTAGGTAGTTTATTTAATTATTTTATTGATAGGGTAGTGTTAGGTTTAATTATATCTTAGGTTAGGATTTATTTTACAGGTAAATTTGTTATTATTTTAACTAGGTAACTATTAAATAGTTCTTAACTATTTAATAGCTATTGTACCTGGTTAAAATAATTACAAAGTTGCCTGTAAAATAAATATTAATCCTAAAATAGCTATAATATAATTATAATTTATATTGTAGCTATATTAGGATTTATTTTACAGGTAAGTATTTAGCTTTAAATAGGAATCATTTATTTAATAAGAGTTAATTTATTTCGTTAGATAAAAATTATATTTAACTTAGGGGGGTGTTAGTGTTAGGGTTAGACTTAGCTTTAGGGGTTAATACATTTATTAGAATAGCGGTGAGCTCCGGTCGGCAGATTAGGGGTTAATAATTGAAGGTAGGTGTCGGCGATGTTAGGGAGGGCAGATTAGGGGTTAATACTATTTATGATAGGGTTAGTGAGGCGGATTAGGGGTTAATAAGTGTAGGCAGGTGTCGGCGACGTTGTGGGGGGCAGATTAGGGGTTAATAAATATAACATAGGGGTCGGCGATGTTAGGGCAGCAGATTAGGGGTACATAGGGATAACGTAGGTGGCGGCGGTTTACGGAGCGGCAGATTAGGGGTTAAAAGTGTAATGCAGGGGTCAGCGATAGCGGGGGCGGCAGATTAGGGGTTAATAAGTGTAAGGTTAGGGGTGTTTAGACTCGAGGTACATGTTAGAGTGTTAGGTGCAGACGTAGGAAGTGTTTCCCCATAGGAAACAATGGGGCTGCGTTAAGAGCTGAACGCTGCTTTTTTGCAGGTGTTAGGTTTTTTTTCAGCTCAAACAGCCCCATTGTTTCCTATGGGAGAATCGTGCACGAGCACGTTTTTGATGCCGGCCGCGTCCGTAAGCAACTCTGGTATCGAGAGTTGCATTTGCGGTAAATATGCTCTACGCTCCTTTTTTGGAGCCTAACGCAGCATTTGTTTGAACTCTCGATACCAGAGTTAAATTTATGGTGCGGCCAGAAAAAAACCCGCGGAGCGTTAACAGCCCTTTTACCGCCGAACTCCAAATCTAGGCCTAAATGTTTTCAAATGTATTTAAAACTGTTCCAATGTTATAAAAATCTGCATGGTTTTGTAGTCTAGGGGAATGCTATGGCCAGTAAGGGATATACTGTATATACTGTATATACTCATATATATATATATATAAGCTACTACAACAACCAACCAATCACAACACAACATACATGTATTGGAGAGTCAGGATAAAGAATTTCACATAATGCACTCCAGCAATGGGCAGTGGAAAAACTATAGGAAAAGCAGATAAAATAAACAAATGCATTTTTCCCCTGTGTATAAGTAAACAGTTTATGTAGAATTTCAAGTTTAATGTCTCAACTTAAAGGGACAGTGTACAGTGATCCATTTTACCAACTGAAGTGTATACAATTTTTTTTATAGACTGCCTACCTTCATTTTGTCATTTGAAATAACTGGTTTTGTCTGTTGCATCCCTGCCTATACAGAAAATGTCAATACTTAAGTAATTGTTAGCTATGTAAACACAAAGTTTTAGAATAACAATCACAGACTCAGTGAGGGGCTTGAGAGAGAAGTACAAAAATGTTCATTTTCAATTGTTCTTTCTTAGGGCCCAATTCTAAAAAGCTCTCTGGGCTGGTGAGATTCTCTAAAAATGCTCACCAGTGCTATTTCCCTGGTGGAATTCTATTAAACCACTTTTTACCCTGAAAACAGGGTGTCTCGTTGAGGGGCTTATACTGCATTTTCACATGGGAAGGAGATGCATATATTTTAGAAGTGCACAATGCAAATCGTAATTTAAAAATCATTCAAAATGTATAATTGAACCATTCACAAAAAAAAAAAAAATAAGAATGAAGAAAATGTATTGTTAAAGTGATATAAAACAAAAAAAAATTGTGAATCAGATAGAGAATACAATTTTAAACAACTTTCTAATTGACTTCTATTATCTAATTTGCTTCATTCTCTGTGTAATTTGTTGAAAAAAACAGCAATCCGCATTGGTGAGCCAATTACATGAGGCCTATAAGTGCAGCCACCAATCGGTAGCTTCTAAGCGTACCTAGGTATGATTTTCAAAATAAATTAGATAACAGAAGCAAATTTAATTATTTTTTTAAATCTCATGAAATATGGGCTTATAAACCTTTAAAGTGCATAAAAAATATTTTTTTATCAAAAGCATAAAATTTGTATGTAAATTACACAGAAATTAATCATATTAAATATGCACAGTGTAAATCGTAATTTAAGAAATTCATACTTAAAAGTACAAAATAAGACGTATAATTGTTTTGTTTTTTTCATAAAATGGGCTGAGCATGGGTGTTCTATGGGCATTTATGAAATAGTCTCTCAAATCCCAGTGCAGATCTGTAAACATTTCTGCCCTTCAGATCTCATATTTTTTCTCACAACTGAAAAGGTGGCAAGATTTTATAAAAATACTAAAAAAACTGGTTACTCTGAAAGGAAAATCTATGCATACACAAACAGTGAATTTAAAGGGACATTGTACACTAGATTTATCGTTCCAAAAATATTTTGCAGATGATCCATTTATATAGCCAATCTGGGAGTGTTTTTTTAATAATGTATAATTTTGCTTATTTTTTAGTAACATTGTGCTGATTTTCAGTCCTGTTTGTGTAAAGGGTCTTTTAATATGCCGGGGAGGGGGGGTTGTCAGCTGTTCCTGTTTCCCCAGCCCCTTTCACTAGGTGTCCCAGCCTAACCTCATCAACAGTGCTAAACTTGGAGCTTCTGAGTAAGTTTTTAAAAAGGTTTTATAATGGATTTTTAGATCAGTATATGTGCATATTCTTCTTTATAGTAGTGTCAATTAGATGCAGCTATATGAAAATTGGAGTATACAGTCCCTTTAAGGCCCAGTGCATTGAAAACAGCATACTTTGATTTGTATTAGGGGAAATATTAACGTTTAAACATATGCTGGGGTCTCCCTCTGTATTTCATCCTACATTGCAAACTTTTACATAACAGAGAGCTCTCATTCTGTCTATGGGAGCAAGCTAACCACTCACAGGGACAATCCCTTTTTTTCCAAATATAATTCCATGAGGGCTGCTTCTGTGAGTGTTGGAGTGGAAAAACACATCTAAACCGGCATATATTTTTTTTTCAATTGGCCCCAAGTATTTGTCTCCCTGTGTATAATGAAATAAGATAAGGAGGTTTTTGTGTAAACATAGAGTGATAAACTGAGGTCTGCTTTCCCTGCAAGATCAGCCCATCTTATTTAATTGTGGTTTCAATAGGGAATGCTATTTCATAAACAAAAAGTTACCCAAAGGCAATACATTCCTATACATTTTTTACTCTGCAGTTGGTAAAACAAGTAATTAAAAACACATTAAGGAGAAACTCAGTTTACAATACACTGTCCATTTATATACTAAAAAATGCACCCATTTAATAATAAAATATAAAACAAGATAAAATAAAATAATGTTTAGGAAATCCTCTACTTGCTAGATCAAGTCTGTAATCCACAAACACCAATTTGAGAATTACTTGTGAAATATAGACAACTTAATGCCTCAAGTTGGAGATTTAAAGATGCATTCCCGGCATAGTCCCTTCATATTCCCTTCAACCAATGGTTGTACAAGATTGTTTGTGCTGGATTGCAAGCAGCAAGTCTAGGCCGATAGGTTCCCTGTCTGGAAACATTGTCTATCTGCAGATTCTTAAATAGAACTTACTATTTCATGCCCATTTTCTCAGAGTTATTAGGTCCTATTTATATAGCAATGCTAAGGTTGGGATGATGACACAGAGAGACATGGTAAAAAAAGAAAATTAACATATTGCAAACATTTATACAGTTATTAGTCAAATTATTACCTTTATCATCATATTATACTATTGTTTTGTCCTCTGCAATATAAGTCTTAAAGTGAAAAAACAACTCTTTGTAAGGGGGAAAAGTTTTCTGAATATAATAATATATTTTTCATGGCAATTG
>NC_069501.1:908514618-908539618 GCF_027579735.1 Bombina bombina | reverse complement strand
GGATGCGTGAGAGAAAAAATCTTCTCACAGGAGGTCTTACTCTGAATCCTATTCGGTACCCCTAAGAGACAATGCTCTGAATCCATTGATTTTGGACAGAATTTGCCCAAACATCCTTGAAAAACCTTAATCTGCTCTCTATCAGCTGAGCTGGAATGAGGGCCACACCTTCATGCGGACTTAAGGGCTGACTTTGGTTTTTAAAAGGATTGGATTTATTCCAATTTGAGGAAGGCTTCCAATTGGAAACAGATTCCTTGGGGGAAGGATTAGGTTTTTGTTCCTTATTTTGACGAAAGGAACAAAAACAATTAGAAGCCTTAGATTTACCCTTATCCTGAGGCAAAAAACTCCCTTCCCCCAGTAACAGTTGAAATAATAGAATCCAACTGAGAAACAAATACATTATTACCTTGAAACTAAAGAGATAGTAATCTAGACTTAGATGTCATATCAGCATTCCAAGATTTAAGCAACAAAGCTCTTCTAGCTAATACAGCTAAAGACATGGATCTAACATCAATTTTGATAATATTAAAAATAGCATCACAAATAAAATGATTAGCATGTTGTAGTCAACGAACAATGCTATATAAGTCCGAATCCAATTCTTGTTGCGCTAAATTCTCCAACCAAAAAGTTGAAGCAGCTGCAACATCAGCCAAAGTAATTGCAGGCCTAAGAAGATGACCTGAATATAAATAGGCTTTCCTTAGATAAGATTCAAGCTTCCTATCTAAAGGATCTTTAAAGGAAGTACTATCTTCCATAGTGATTCGTTTAGCAAGAGTAGAAATAGCCCCATCAACTTTGGGGATCTTTTCCTAAAACTCTATTGAAATTGCTGGTAAAGGATATAATTTTTTAAACCTTGCAGAAGGATTAAAAGGAGTACCCGGCTTATTCCATTCCTTAGAAATCATATCAGAAATAGCATCAGGAATAGGAAAAACCTCTGGAGTAACCACAGGAGGATAAAAATAGAATTAAAATTTTTACTGGTTTTAATATCAAGAGGACTAGCTTCCTCAATATCCAAAATAATTAACACTTCTTTTAACAAAGAAGGCATATACTCCATTTTAAATAAATAAGTAGATTTGTCAGTGTCAATCTCTGAGGAAGGATCTTCTGAATCAGATAGATCCTCATCAAAGGTGGATAATTCATTATGTTGTCGGTCATTTTAAATTTCATCAACTTTATGAGAAGTTTTAAAAGACCTCTTACGTTTATTAGAATGTGGAAATGCAGACATAGACTTCTGAATAGAATCAGTAACACATTCTTTAAAATTCATAGGTATATCATGTACATTAGAAGTTGATGGAACTGCAACTGGCAATGTACTATTACTGATGGACACTATCTGCATGTAAAAGTTTATCATGACAACTAATACAAATGACATTAGGAGGTATAATCTCCACAATTTTACAACAAATGCACTTAGCTTTGGTAGAATGGATGTCAGGCAGCAAAGTTCCAACAGATACTTCTGAGGCAGGATCAGATTGAGACATCTTGCAAAATGTAAAAGAAAAAAACAACATATAAAGCAAAATTATCAATTTCCTTATATGACAGTTTCAGGAATGGGAAAAAATGCAAATAGCATAGCCCTCTGACATAGAAAAAGGCAAGAGGCAAAAGCAATGGGGCAATAAATAATGAAAAAAGTTTGGCGCCAAGTATGACGCACAACGTAACTGAAATTTCCGGAAATGACCATGTCCGGAAATGACACACTGTTTTTTTTGTCATTCTTTCTTTTTTGTTTAACAGTTGTTCATTTGTCTTGATGAAGGCTTCTATGTAAGCAGAAACGTCGACCTATCCTTATGACTTACTAAAGTTGTTGTTAAAAACAATAAACTAACTTTGATGTATATAAATCCTGAGAGTGCCCTCCCTTTCCTAGCTCATATATATATATATATATACATATACATGCATACATAGATATACACATATATATATATATATATATATATATATATATATATATATATATACACACACACACACACACATAAACAAATATATATGTGTTTTTATATATATATATATATATATATATATATATATATATATATATATATATATATACTGTGCAACATTGAGGACTACATTCCACTTCCTAGGGACCCGACGGCTGACTTTAAAAGGGAACTTTTGGACATATTGGATGATGGGCTGGAGGATGGGCACTACGTCCGGAAGACTTTTGAGTTCTTAGTGGTTGACCATCCGGTAGTGCCCATCTTCCACCATCTTCCAAAAGTACATAAATCCCTTGAGGAAGTTCGGGGGCGTCCTATAGTTAGTGGAATAGGTTCATTAATGCAACATGTCTCACAGTGGGTTGATAGTCTTTTGCAACCCCTTGTCCAGGGGTTGCATAGCCACATTCAAGACACTAAAGATATTATCTGTACGGTAGAACAGCTGAATTGGCAGTACAACAGTTATAAGTGGGCCACAATCGGGGGTGTGTCCGTGCTGTGTTCTAGATAGGACGCATTCTCTGTGAGCTCCAGAGGAAATTTTAATAATCCGCCGATTATTATACCTAAACAGCAGGAAAGAAACATATCATCTAAGCACACTGCAGTACTGGATATTGCTGTACTGTATTTTTCTATTTTCAGCTGTTTGCATGACACTGGAGGTCCAGATCGGAGTTTAAGGGCCTATGGCGGCGGCCTTCTTTCTCTAGGCAATCACCTCCCCCCCGGGTAGAGCCGGGTGATCAGTGCTGTCTGAACAATCAGACTTACTGAGTCTCTACAACCTATCACACAGGACTGAACTCTGATAAACTAATAAGCAAATTTCTACACTGCCGGGACCGCTAGGGGGGAATAGCAATAACCTATTTCACAGGAAAGTAACATGGAGCTTTGGGAGGACATGCCGGCTAAACTTGCTTCACTCATGCAAAGACTCATGGAGTCTGCACCTTACGACTTCCTTATACACAGACTGCAAGAGATTGAAGAGGAAACGGGACATCGGACTGGGGTGCCTCATAACACACCAGAGAAGTTGTACAGGGAACAGCACTCAAGTATAGTCACTGCAAATAACATGGATGCACAGCAACATGTCCCCTGCAAAGAAGACACCGCAGACTTAAACACTGGGGAGTACCGCTGCATGCAAATTTCCCTAAGAGAAGCGGCCCCTTGCACATACATTCTGTCAGCCAAGCTTAAGGATGGTGAACCGTTCCTTAACGAGGGGAACATTTTGCACAAGTTACAATTTGTTTTATTATCCCAGCAACCAGATGACCCGGTCCCTTCGCCCACCCCCCTGTCTCAAATGGCGGACTCACTACCGCTCCACACTGACTTAATGTTTAACTTGGGGGAAAAGAGATATGATCTCTCGCTGCAATATGCTGTGGACACAAACTCATGGACACTATCGCAACCTGCAGCCCAAGTGAGCAGTGGGGGCATGAAACTGCATGAACAGAGAACAACAACCATCAGACCACCCATTTATCTACCCGGGAGACAACGCTCCAGCCACAGCAAAGCACAGCGAGTCCCTTGTTATGTGGCGACGCTGTTCTGGACACGCTCATGTTTTGATACTGGCTGAGGGACCTGCTCTGTGATACACGCAAGGAGGTTACATAACATACAGTAGTAACACTGCGTGCAAGCCTTATTTAGAAGTCCCGTTGACTGTTTTTTGTTTATTATTTAGACGCAGATGCATTGCGTGGTGGGCGGGTTGAAAGTTTATTTTGCATGGGTGCATATGTTCCACTTAGATACCGCAGGAAGAGGCTTCTACCGCGCTACAAGGGATCACATTCTGCACTTGTTTAATACCTTCTCACTTTCCTACTGGGGCAGTCTGAACAGCATGATGAGATAGCCAACCCCTTTGCAAAATTGTTGAACAGTCTCTTAGCCACGCCAGTGGAATCCAGAGCGCCATGCGTTTGAGCACTAAAAAGCCCTAGTTATACTCAGAGCACTGCCCCTCCACTCCCATTAGATAGTCTTGTACAAGATAGAATTCTTTTTACTCAGGCCCACACATGGTAGCCTTGCCCCCTAACAAAGACACAAGCACCCTATGGTCCACCATGATAATTTTCCCTGTGGGGCCCTGGCGGACATGCTCCCAGATACGTTAACATATCTTCAAAGCTAAGCACCTTACACTGCAGCCCTGTTCTTTATATAGTTCTGTTTATGTTTTGTTTATTCCTGTTTATGTTTTGTTTGTGTTTATTTATCCCTATAAGATTTCTGTATATTGACTATACGGATCCAAGAGTGGTCCATAATGTTTTTAAAGGGGACTAAAAAGAGGAAAATCAGCCAAGAATCATCAAAATACCTCTCATGCTGCTGTATGTATAATCTCTGCTTTTATTTACTTTTTTTTTTATGTAAATGTATTCTTTTCACACCTTGGCATCTTAAACCGCTGTAATATATAATTCCTCAATAAAATAATAATAAAAAAAATAAAAAAAAATAAGTGGGCCACAATCTATGTGGTCGCACTATACTCCTCCATTCCGCACGAGGAGGGTCTGGTAGCGGTCAATTTCTTTTTGGAATTTTATTCTGATTTTTCTTTTGAATTCAGACAATTTATTCTTAGAGTTCTCAAGTTTTTGCTTACGCATAATTATTTTTCTTTTGAGGGTGGTTTCTATCTGCAGAGGCGTGGGACAGCTATGGGGGCGAAGTTTGCCCCCTCCTATGCCAATCTTTTTATGGGTTGGTGGGAGCTGTCCCACGTCTATGGAGATGGAAACCCCTTTAGAGGTTGTATTCATTTTTATGGCCGCTACATAGATGATTTGCTCCTCGTGTGGAATGGGAGTGAGTCACTGTTCATGTCCTTCATTTCATATTTGAATTCCAATAACATTGGAATTAAGTTCACTAGTGAGTTACAGGGTAATGTGATCAACTTTTTGGACATTACAATCACAGGTACGAGGGATGGAAGAGTAGAGACAGAGATCTATAGGAAGCCCATAACTGGGAATACCCTTCTTCACGCACGGAGTTGCCACCCTAGGCATGTACCTTTTGCTGTGGCCAAAGGCCAATTTATTCGGGTAAAACGTAACTGCTCTTTGCCGTATAAATGTGCTGAGCAGTCGGATGATTTAACCAATAGACTAAAACACAGAGTATATAGTGCCAAGGTTATTAAGAAGGCCAGGAGTCAGGTTGATGTTTTGGACAGGTCAAAGGTTTTGAGCAATGATGGTACTAATAATAAGTCTAAAGCCATTAATGAGCATAAAGGAGTGACTTTTGTCACGGAATACAGTCAGGAATATACAGAAATTTGTAAAATTGTTAAAAAACGTTTTTCATTCTTGGCGGCTGACGATAGGCTTGAGCATTGTATTGTTCAAGGTTTACGTTGCTCTTATAGAAAGACAACCACACTGGGTAATTTATTATCTCCTTCGGTTTTACCAAAAACCGACCAAGGACAGAGCTCCTGGCTTGTACATAGAGGCATCTTTAAGTGCCTAAACAAATGTAGGGTATGTGAATACGTATTACCATCCGATAGTATCAGATCAGAAGTCACTGGAGAGATCTATTCCATACAGTCCTGCCTTAAATGCACCTCAACATATGAGGTCTATGTACTAAGTTGCATTAAGTGCCATTTACAATACGTTGGGCGCATTCGGAATCATCTATCCACAATTCAGGCAAGTGTTGCCTCAACACCTTTGGTGCAACATTTTGCGAAATGTCACCAGAAAAGTGTGGAAACATTAAGGTGGCAGGCCATTGAGAGAGTGTTTTGCCCCCCTAGAGGGGGTTATAGAGACAGGCTACTACAGAAGAGGGAAATGTTTTGGATTTTCAAATTGCAAACACGTGTACCCACAGGTCTAAATTCAGAATATGACCTGATTAATTATTGGGAGTAGTTTCTTTTCCCTCTTGTGTGGTGGCCTGTTCTCATTTGCCCTCTCCTTTTACTGCAAATAATCATATTAATATTATGTGCATTATGTGGGGTGTAAACATATTACTATTAATATTATTCATTCATTTGTTCTCAACTCATGTTTATTACTAAGTCCTAATTACTGCTATTATCATCACTATGTCCTATTTTGAAACTTTGAAGTTTTAAGTACTTAAGTCATTATGTCTATCCAGTATTATATGGTGTATTTTAACACCTATATGGTACTGACTCCTTTTCACATCCATTTTACACCCTTTTCCTTGAAGCTTTTGATATTACAGTTTTCAAGTATCTTATATGCTGATATTTTAGGTTCTTTGGATTCTTAAATGTTTGGTGTTTAAGCTGTATATATTCCTAGGATATAACATGTATGTCGGTGACATTAATTATGATGGTGACAAACCTTTGAAATTTTGTCCAAGGGATTACAATGTATTACGGTTCTTGAGGATCATTTATTTCATCTAAATCAATTGTATTCATATGTGCTTTAGAATTGAACATTGTTTATATACTATTATTATTATTAAGCTCACACATTGAATCCAATTTTCCTTTGTAAAATATATATATATATATATATATATATATATATATATATATATATATATATATATATATATAGCTTGTAATGCCATTCATCTAGTACTTAACTGTTTAGACATATAATAGGCCATGTACATATATATGTAAATTATTGTAGGTCCCATAGGGTTAACCTCCACACAACATGCCTTTTGATTTTAACCAATCTGTGTGATCCTGATGCTTTTTAAGAAACACAGGTGCATAGTCCTTTAGCTATGATTACGGCCTGATGGCCGAAACATATTAGCAGACTTTTTTGTTGTTGTGTGCCTGTGCTGACCCCTGGAATGCTTTTACTTTTTGCACAATAAAGACTAAGTTTTAACTTTCATTGACCGTTGTCTGCACAATCCTTTTCTGGCTATATATATATTATATATACATATTATATATACACACAAATATACACACATATATGTATATAAGGTTTGATAAATCATGTGATGCAATATATTAACATTAAAGTAATTTTAACAAAAGAGATAGATATAGCAAAGATAGAGACAAAGAGAAACACATAAAATATTTCATTTTTGTATAATTTAATTCCCATGCATTCTTTTATTTATCTAAAGTGTTTTTTTGGAGATCTGTCAAATAGGAAGTTTTCAGGTTGTACAGCTATAGAGAGATAGAGACACACTGTTTATCAGCAAAGTCATATATATAACGGAGTTTCGGAGTTTTTCCATTCGTGAATGAAAGACATTCTTAAAGAGATGGATTTTTTTTTTTCTGAATTTCATTACAGTAGTTCCTAACACCCATATATGTCATTTTGCAAAAGATTCTTTTTGTAACAGCATTTATTTTCCATCAACCTCAGTACTAATAGCTGGCTAGTGCTGAATTTGCAGTGTGGGTGTGACAGCTAGTTATTTCATATTGCAGCTTCATACATATAAGATACGGGGGGGGGGGGAGGGATTATAAATTGATAAACAAAAAAAATCTGTATTTATCTTAACTATTACAAGGTGTTTACATCAATATGGGCGATAGACTTGTTCATTTTATTATATTTGGGTTAAACTCAGAAAAATCTCCATATTTATTTGAAATAATTAAAGAGAAAAAAAAATGTCATTACATTTGTAGATTACAAATATTAAATACTTTCATGATCTTTAAAAAAAATAAATGTTATGTTAATGGAATATATTTTCTAGTCAAACTCCCCTTACCCTGTGCTTCCTTCTGTCTGCCCATCAGCCATTTTTTATTCTTCCTACAGACTGAAAGAATGTTCTCTTGGTTCATTCTACCCGAGCTTGATTGAGGGAACATGAGTCCTAAAAGAAGCGTGTGTTACAGCTATTGGAGCAGAGAAACCAGTTGTCTAGCAGGGAATAGGATACCTGAGGTAAGTGACAATAAATGGGGCTGAATTTAGATAAATATTCCTAAATGGGGCTGAATTTAGATAAATATTCCCTTAGCCTAAATATTAAAGGAATTTATTTTGCAGTTTTAAGAGGAAGAGGGATATTTGTGTGTGTGTATGTATGAGTATATACACACATATATATATATACACATATATATATATATATATATATATATATATATATATATATATATATATATATATATATATATATATATATATACAGGGAGTGCAGAATTATTAGGCAAATGAGTATTTTGACCACATCATCCTCTTTATGCATGTTGTCTTACTCCAAGCTGTATAGGCTCGAAAGCCTACTACCAATAAAGCATATTAGGTGATGTGCATCTCTGTAATGAGAAGGGGTGTGGTCTAATGACATCAACACCCTATATCAGGTGTGCATAATTATTAGGCAACTTCCTTTCCTTTGGCAAAATGGGTCAAAGAAAGGACTTGACAGGCTCAGAAAAGTCAAAAATAGTGAGATATCTTGCAGAGGGATGCAGCACTCTTAAAATTGCAAATCTTCTGAAGCGTGATCATCGAACAATCAATCGTTTAATTCAAAATAGTCAACAGGGTCGCAAGAAGCGTGTGGAAAAACCAAGGCGCAAAATAACTGCCCATGAACTGAGAAAAGTCAAGCGTGCAGCTGCCAAGATGCCACTTGCCACCAGTTTGGCCATATTTCAGAGCTGCAACATCACTGGAGTGCCCAAAAGCACAAGGTGTGCAATACTCAGAGATATGGCCAAGGTAAGAAAGGCTGAAAGACGACCACCACTGAACAAGACACACAAGCTGAAACGTCAAGACTGGGCCAAGAAATATTTCAAGACTGATTTTTCTAAGGTTTTATGGACTGATGAAATGAGAGTGAGTCTTGATGGGCCAGATGGATGGGCCCGTGGCTGGATTGGTAAAGGGCAGAGAGCTCCAGTCTGACTCAGACACCAGCAAGGTGGAGGTGGAGTACTGGTTTGGGCTGGTATCATCAAAGATGAGCTTGTGGGGCCTTTTCGGGTTGAGGATGGAGTCAAGCTCAACTCCCAGTCCTACTGCCAGTTTCTGGAAGACACCTTCTTCAAGCAGTGGTACAGGAAGAAGTCTGCATCCTTCAAGAAAAACATGATTTTCATGCAGGACAATGCTCCATCACACGCGTCCAAGTACTCCACAGCGTGGCTGGCAAGAAAGGGTATAAAAGAAGAAAATCTAATGACATGGCCTCCTTGTTCACCTGATCTGAACCCCATTGAGAACCTGTGGTCCATCATCAAATGTGAGATTTACAAGGAGGGAAAACAGTACACCTCTCTGAACAGTTTCTGGGAGGCTGTGGTTGCTGCTGCACACAATGTTGATGGTGAACAAATCAAAACACTGACAGAATCCATGGATGGCAGGCTTTTGAGTGTCCTTGCAAAGAAAGGTGGCTATATTGGTCACTGATTTGTTTTGTTTTTGTTTTTGAATGTCAGAAATGTATATTTGTGAATGTTGAGATGTTATATTGGTTTCACTGGTAAAAATAAATAATTGAAATGGGTATATATTTGTTTTTTGTTAAGTTGCCTAATAATTATGCACAGTAATAGTCACCTGCACACACAGATATCCCCCTAAAATAGCTATAACTAAAAACAAACTAAAAACTACTTCCAAAACTATTCAGCTTTGATATTAATGAGTTTTTTGGGTTCATTGAGAACATGGTTGTTGTTCAATAATAAAATTAATCCTCAAAAATACAACTTGCCTAATAATTCTGCACTCCCTGTATTGTATATACTAAGAACATTTTTTTCTAAGTGAAGAACATGGGAATGTAAAATATTTACATTAAGGGACAGTCTACTCCAGAATTGTTATTGTTTAAAAAACATAAATGATCCTTTTATTACCCATTTCACAGTTTTGCATAACCAACACTGTTAAATTAATATACGTTTTACCTCTGTGATTACCTTGAATCTAAGCCTCTGCAAACTACCCCCTTATTTCAGTTATTTTCACATATTTGCATTTTAGCCAATCAATGCCCTCTCATAAGTTACTCTATGGGCATGAGCACAATGTAATCTATATGGCCCATGTGAACTACTGCACTCTACTTTTGAAAAACAGTCAAATGCATTCAGATAAGGGATGACCTTCAAGTGCTTAGAAATTAGCATATGAGCCTACCTTGGTTTTGCTTCAATTTAAGAATACCAAGAGAACAAAGAAAATTTGATGATAAAGGTAAAATGGAAAATTGTTTAAAATTACATGTCCTATCTGAATCATGAAACTTTAATTTTGACTAGACTGTCACTTTAAATACATAGTAAAACATGTTGAAAAAAAAAATCAATTTTAATAAATATTAATATTTTAGAAGGTTTGAGATATTTAACTGGATAGGGCTCCAAAGTGTGTGTTTGTGTATATATATATATATATATATATATATATATATATATATATATATATATACACACACATATACATATATACACACACACACACAAACACTCGCTTATGAGCTCTCAGCTAAGATTAAAAGCAAAATTGGAAGAGTTAGTTACCACATCTGGCCAAATGGGACAAGCCCAGGTACTACGTCATAGTCTCTTCCAAAACCTGGGTAACTAATACAGCAATACAAATGCCAGCTCTCAATCAAACAAACAAACTGTGAACAAGTCAGTCCAGTCTGAGAGTGTGGTCCCCTTCCATGTTTTGTATATGTCTAGGGTGATTACATTTGTGAACCCTGACTTGTTCTTAGTAATCTTAGCTGAGAGCTTGTAAGCGAGTGCTGGACTTTCTCTTTGTGTTGTATTAATTTACTGTATTTTGTAATTTTCCCTATGGGCCTTGCACCCAGACTGGAGACAGCACAGCTTCCTGAGAGTGCTAATAGCACCCAGGGCTGAGCATGTTGCAGGGTAATGGGATGTGTACCCAGTCCAGTCTGAGAGTGCAGTCCCCTTCCGTGTTGTATGTGTGTGTATATATATATATATACACACATACACACAAGTTGAAGTGTGGAAGTGGCACACACCATCCGTTGCAACCGCCTGGTGCACTGTTAGTCAAATGAATATTCACAGTGGAAGTAAACCAACACCTGGCTTACCAAGAAACAGGCAACACAGGATCCGATGAAAAAAAGCCTTTATAAGCTCAAAGCAAATAGATAAACTAATGGAATTCACTCACTGGTCTTTTTAAACAGATGTGTTTTTAATGTGACGTTTTGGGGACCTACCCCTTCCTCAGACGTCTGAGGAAGGGGATACGGTCCCCGAAACGTCACATTAAAGACACGTTTGTTTAAAAAGATCAGTGAGTGCATTCCATTGTCTATATTTATTGATTTGCTGTTTGCACCCTGGCAGCTGGATTCGAAGTGAGAGTGCTCTTCATCTGTTATTTTATATATATATATATATATATATATATATATATATATATATATATATATATATACACACACACACACATATATATATATATTGTACATATGTACACACACACACACACAATTAAGGGTCAGGTGGACCTGAAATGTCTCTGTTGCTGTTTTGTCTTTATGTCACTCCAATATAGGAATTCATTTTATGAAGAAATGGTGCGGACACTATTTTTTTTTACTTTTTAAAGGGACACTAAGCCCAAATTTTGTCTTTCATGATTCAGAAAGAGCATGCAATTTTAAGCAACTATCTAATTTTCTCCTATTATCAATTGTTCTTCGTTCTCTTGCTATCTTTATTTGTAAAGCAGGAATGTGATGCTTAGGAGCCAGACCATTTTTGGTGGAGAAACTAGGTTATTCTTGCTTATTAAAAGTAAAAGGAAAGGTGGCGCTTACCAATTGTGGGGGTCTGTGCTTTGCAGGCTGCGTTCTCTTCAGCATAGGCACTCGACTATTCAGACTGGATGTTGTTCCTGGAGCCCAGTTAGACGCGCCTCCGTTTCCGGCGCACACTGCAAACTGTGAAAATCCAAATGTACTTCCGGGCTTCAGAGGAGTAAAATAGTATCAAGCAGCATATAGAAAAATATCCAGTAGAAGGAAAAAGGTCACCAGCCGCAGTAAAAATAAAAAGGTAGAGACTTTATTTGGGGTAGACAATAAAAACAAAGAGGAGCCGAAACTCCATTAGCTAAAGGTCAGGGTCACAGCAAAAAGACCGCAGACATGTTTCACGTGGTTCTCCACACTTGATCACTGCTGTCTGAATGCTGTGTGCCTGGCCTCTATTTAAAGGGGCATCAAATCAATTAAAAGCAAAACAGTTAACCCTTACCAGCTTAAATAGAATACTTAAGGTACACTTAGTTATATTTGAGAATAAGTACAGACCCCTATCCTTAGTATAAGATAACATATGCAATGTAGACTATATGATATACATATGAGACCTAGGGTATTTCTAAAGGTACTATTAAGAAATTTACATCTATATAAATACATCTGGATTATTGACATAAAATATCATTAAATAAATAAATTAACATTGCTTTCTTTGTTAATTCCTTTAGGGTGTCTAGTATTTAATAGGAAGATCCATTGTGCTTCTTTGTAACTGAGTTTATACTCCCTGTCCCCACCCCGTTTATGCTGGGGAACATGGTCAATTGCTTGAATAGAGAGAAATGAAGCATCTCCCTGGTGCATAGATTTGAAGTGTTTTGACACTGGTGTATACGTGTCTGGATCCTCTATGTCCCAAATATAACTAAGTGTACCTTAAAGTGATGGTAAACTCTCCCCTTTTTAAAATCAGATCTGGAATATAAGCGCTATTTTAGATGGGGTTTTATTCATTATGTGCAATGAAGATGCGCTATAACTTAGTTATTAATATAGATATGAAATTCAAATACCGAACGTTACACCACCCACTTCAAAAGTCAATTTTCCTGTCAGCTAAATGATTGAATTACTCTCCAATCAATGCTCTAGCTACAACAAAAGTGCCAGATGGGGAGAGCGCTGATTGGACACCAATTCAATCTGTTAGCTCACAGAAAATTTTACTTTTGAAGTGGGCGGAGGAGCATGCAGTATTTGAATTTCATATCTATATTAAAAAGCATGTTATACTGCATCTTCATTACAGCTAATGAATTAAACTCCATCTAAAATAGCGCTTACATTCCAGATCTGATTTTGAAAAGGGGAGAGTTTACCATCACTTTAAGTATTATATTTAAGCTGGTAAGGGTTAACTGTTTTGCTTTTAATTGATTGATACCCCTTTAAATAGAGGCCAGACACACAGCATTCAGACTGTAGTGATCAAGCGTGGAGAACCACGCAAAACATGTCTGCGGTCTTTTTGCTGTGACCCTGACCTTTAGCTAATGGAGTTTCGGCTCCTCTTTTTTTTTATTGTGTACCTCAAATAAAGTCTCTACCTTTTATTTTTACTGCGGCTGGTGAACTTTTTCCTTCTACTGGATATTTTTCTATATGCTGCTTGATACTATTTTACTCCTGTGAAGCCCGGAAGTACATTTGGATTATCACATATTCTTGCTTATTGGTGGGTAAATGTAAGTCTCCAATAAGCAAGCGCTATCCATGGTTCTGAACCTAAAATGGGCTGGCTGCTAAGATTAACATGCCTGCTTTTAAAATAAAGATAGCAAGAGAACAATGAAACATTTATAATAGGAGTAAATTAGAAAGTTGATTAAAACGTTATGCTCTATCTGAATCATGAAATAAAAAAATTGGGTTTAGTGTCCCTTTAAATAGTATATTAGTAGAGGGGACCTGGTAAAATGGAAAAAAGGGAACTTTTCATGGTACGGCAGATTGATGGCAATCAAGATGAACCTCCTTCCAAGATTAATGTATCTTTTTCGAGCTCTACCCATTGGTGTCCCAAATAAAGACCTAGAGGCCTTACAGGATGAATTAGTAAAATTCTTAAGGGGGGACGGTAAGACTAGGATAGCGGCACAGGTGTTAAAACAGCATAGACAATTGGGGGGGTGGGGGTTCCAAACCTGGCTGAATATTATAGGGCCTCTAGGCTAGCTCAGTCGGTTGTAATGGGGAAGAGTGACAATGAACTAATTTGGCCTAAGATAGAGGCAGAAATAGCAGGAAATGACAGGGCAGCAGACATCATATGGGACGAAGAGAGGCTTTTAAAAGTTAAAGAATATAAATCACCGGTCACAAGGGAGGCATTAAGCTTATGGACAAAAACCATGAGAGGGTTACAGCTATGTAGACCAGGGTCCTTGTTGAAGCCCATTAAATTTATGATACCTAGAGACCTGAGGAGGTCGGTGGGAAAATGGGAAAACAAAGGTTTGTACAGAGTGGCTGATTTCCTACAGAATTCAAAATTACTCACATATAATCAGATCAGAGACAAAATAGAGCCAGAACCCCTTCATTGGTATTTATACTTACAGGTTAGTTCATCCATACACACTTACATGTCAACACAGCGGTATTCACCACCTACTGATCTGGAGAGAATGTTAGGTGCTCCATTCAGGGGGAAAAAAACTGATCTCTCGAATTTATTTGCTATTGCAAGGAGCGAGGGGCCGGTCTAAATCACCCTTAATGGAGAGATGGGAAAGGGATATTGGAGAAGTGAGAGAGAAGGGTGAATGGGAGGACTTATTGAGGGATGCAGGTAAGGGTTTAATCAGCGCTGACCTGAGAGAGAATACTATCAAGGTGTCATTTAGATGGTACCTTACGCCTTCCAGAACGGCGCACTATGCGCCAACACTTGACGGTAACTGCTATAGAGGTTGTCGGGAGAAGGGGACATTTAGACACGTGTGGTGGGACTGCCCAGGGGTCCAGACACTTTGGGTAAAATTGTCAACGCTGATAGGCCAGCTTCTGAATGAAAGAGTTACACTCACAATATCACAGGCATTGCTACACGACAGGGTGAGACCCTTCAACATTTCAATTAATTGCTTCATTAGAATTCTTTGTACGTGCCTGAGAATTTGTGTCGCAAGACATTGGAAGGCAGGGACACCCACATGGCAGGAAGTGACAGATAAAATAGTAGACACCTTCCACTTGTCAGAGGTGGCGGCATGGTCACAAGGTCAGCTGGAGCAGTTTAATAAGATATGGTTTTATTGGATGTTAAGGAAGGATGAGGTACAGAACCTGTGAGTACAGGGTGGACTATAAGAGAACAAGTTGTAGGGCTTGAGAGATTTGGAGAAAAGCAGTTAGTGTAGGTAAAGGTGACATTTCCCGTTTAGTAAGGGGCAGTTATGAGGAAGGTTAGAGAAACATAATAACCCTCTTGAGGGGGGGAGACATGCTGTAACAGCCTGGAAGAAGGGGGGTGGGGGGATGAGTTTTATAGGTTGGGGAGTTAAATTTCTTAATACATGTAGGTAAACGCCCAAAATGGCAGAATGTAGAGGTGCCTGGCCTAGGCCACTGTTGTACAGTTTTTGTATCACAATGTTTACATGACAGAAGTTACTGATTTTTGTCAAAGAGATTTTATCTTGTACATGTAAATTTGTAGAACTCTGTATTTCTGCTTAAAATCAATAAAAATTATATAAAATAAATAGTATATTAGAGGAGTTGCAGGACCCTCAAGCAGACGAGCACCTTTACAAGATTTGAATCAGTGCTTTACCCATTGTTGCTGATTATATATATATATATATATATATATATATATACACACATACACATATATATATATATATATATATATACACATACATACTGTATATATATATATATATATATATATATATATATATACACACACACATATATTTATATATACAGACATGTTTATACGTGTGTGTGTATATGTGTTTATATGTGTATATACATGTGTACACATATTGACACATATAGTACATATTCCTCATATACATACACATATTAAGACACACATATATACAGTGGGTATTGAAAATAATCACCCCCCCTTGAAAATAATAAAAATGTTTGCTTTGCAGCCTGAAATAAAGACAGACACAGTTTTTGTTTATCCAGTTGTAACTACTCAGTGCAACTTATAGCACCAACCTCTCAGACAAAAATAAAGACAATTCAAAAACATAATAACTGAGTTGCAAAAAGGATCGCCCCCTCCTAAAATTACTTTTAAACTCAATCAGGTGGCGCTAATCACCTTCTCAATGGCACACACAAAGCCATTTGACCTTCAACTGTGATCAACTGTGGGCATATTGATTAGCTCAGCATGAAAAGGGCTTTCCTGGAGCATCTCAGTCCCTGGTAGTGCAACTGAAGCAAACAATCAACTATGGGTGGCAAGGCAGTCAAAACACCTCCAGGATCATGTTGTGGACAGGCACAAGTCAGGAGATGGATACAAGAAAATATCAAAGGTTTTATCAATGCCTAGAAGCACAGTAAAGTCTATTATTAAGAAGTGGAAGGTATTTGGTACAATGCAGAACCTCTCTGGATCAGGACGTTGCTCCAAACTGAATGAAAAAGCCAGGAGGAAACTGGTCAGAGAGGCTACCAAGAGGCCCACAGCAACTCTGAAGCAGTTGCAGGAATTTATGACAAAGAGTGGTCATTGTGTGCATGTGACAACAATATCAGAAATTCTCCACAAATGTGGCTTGTGTGGGAGAGTTGCAAGAAAAAAGCCACTCCTCAAGAAAGGCCACATCACGACTGAGGTTTGCCATAACATACTGTACAGTTTGGGCAATTGTTTATGTTTTAGTTCCATTTTCATATTATATATATATATATATATATATATATATATATATATATATATATATATATCATATTATCATATTCTGGTAATATCCTGCAATCAAAGGCACAAAATCCATAAAGAAAGTCAGGGGATGGTAGGCAGGGGGAATACCATGGATTATTCATGTCCCAGGCTTCCTCCTATTCAATAGATCCACCAAATGTTTACATGTAAATAGGAGTCTTTCATGTGGCTATTAGGGTGTGGATACAGTTTCCAGAAACAAAAGGATACCTTACAGTCAGACCTGTTGTTCAGGCCCTGTGATTAATAGATATATGCCCCTGCAATAGCCCCTATTTACATGTAAACAAAGCTAAGAACAATGAGGTTAGTTTTTCCAAATAGGGTAAGAAAGGGAAAAGTTGGTCCAATTAGGATCAAGTTAATATTAGCAGATGGGACATTGTTTTAAATATATAGAAGAGATATAGTTAGTTATGTAAGAAGAATAAAAAGAAGAATAGGAGAAGAGAAGGGAGAATGAAGACAGAAAGCTAGCACAGAGACATCCAGACTGTCCCAGATAACCCCATCTAAATAAGGTACCTGTATCATGTATGTTTGTATAAGTGTATATTTGTCTTGTAAGTAAATGTAATTGTTAGTGTTCTTGAAATATTTAGGCCTAAAATATTGATTATTATGTCATTTTAATATTTTTGTTGTTGATCTAATAAATGATTGTGTATATAGAAACCAATGGTATTTTAAGATTCCTTATTAACCCTTTCCTTCTGGGGTTAAAGTGTCTACATCGGAACAATAGTTTTGATGTAGACAAATTGAAATCACGCGATCATGCACACGATCACGAGATTTCAATTATTGGATCGGGTCTGGGGGGCATTCCTATAACACTAGGAACGCTCTCCAGACCTTGATCAAATCCAGGAAGTGCAGTAGGCTTCAGGACAGCCGTTGGCTATGACGTTCTATTCCATCATAACGGTTCTAAAGCCCAGTGTAATTATGATGGAATAGAACAGCATAACAGCGTTAAAAGGTTAAAATTGGAATATCTATCATTTGTTTATCTATATGTGTATTTATGAAATATTTACAAGAGTACATATGAAGGCTAGAACCAAGTCAATTTTATCTATTAATCCAATATAGATATATCTAATCCAATAGTTATAAATTGTATATTGTAAACCCCTTTTTAGTTAAATAATAAGCCAGACTTCATATAGTTGTATCTTGCATGGTCAAGAAGTATAAGTATATATTTCTGGATTAATTAGAATTTAATTCTTAATTCATAAATGAGCCACAATAGCTGTGTATATACTATAAATAGCTACATTTTGTGGATGTAGCCAAATTGCCACCTTAGGATAAAATAAAATAATATTGCATAAATATACACATATATATATAGATACACAGTACATATAAATATTTGAACTTTAAAGTTAATCTAAAGGAAACTATTAAAAGTCAGATTAAGGAGTTAAAATTCCTCAATTTAAATAATTAAAAATGTATAAATTAAGGTTATAATTTTTAAGAACACCTAGGAGATTCTGAGGCCACATGGGAAAAGGTATTGTGGTCAGATTAGACTACAATTGAATTATTTGTTCAACACCAAACAATATGTCTGGAGGAAATCCAATAAAGCTCACCATCCAAACACCACCATATCTACAGTAAAGAATGGATGTGGTAATATCCTGTTACGGAGGTGTTTCTCTGCAGCAGGCATTGGAGCACTTGTCAGGATTGAAGAAATAATGGATGGGGCAAAATATCGTAAAATTATTTAGGAAAATCTGCTGCCCTCTGCCAGGAAGTTGTCAATGGGAAGAAGGTTTACCTTCCAACATGACAATGACCTAAAGCAGGGGCGTATTATGGCCTAGGCACACGAGGCTGGTGTCTAGGGCGGCAGTACTGGAGAGGCAGCAAGGTGTGCGTCACGTGTACATATTTTTTCAACAGAGCACACATGCTATACACAAGTGTGCACAGGCCAGGAGAAATTGATTTAATTTTTTTTATTTTTTACATAGTGGTGGTTCGTGGACTAGCAAATGCTAGTTATTTTCAGTGGATCATGGGAGTTATTACAGGGAGAGAGTGCGCGCAGGTTATGTAGTGCTGACAGAAGAATGCACGCTAGAAGCAGTAATGTCAAGGCACTGTCTAAGCAGGGCTAGTAGCAGTTAGTGTACGGAGACAGCCAGTGTGCTAGTTAGAGTGATGCTGATGGTACTAAAAAAGTAAGTCCCCTGCTGCCCCCCTTCTCACTGACTACCTGAAGACTGACTCTTCACTTGTCGCCTGGCTTAGACAGTGCCCTCTGCCCTGACTGGTCATCCGATCTTAGTGCAGCACGGCCTGTGGTCCTGCCTTTGGAGCCATAGTACAGTTTGCTCATATGCCCCACCAACATTCTTCACATTACTGGGGATCGATCTGTCAAGCATGGTGCCGTTCCTCCTGCTGTGTCTGCTGTAAAAGATGGAGCTGTGCAAGTGGCTGGGTATGTTTTCTGCAAGGTAATGCCATATAAGTTATTGTACAAGCACCATGTACTGTTTCTGCATAGCTGGAATATGGTGTCTGCATATAAAATAATGAAGACATAGAACTCAGGTACTTTTAATTTCTTGTAAAATGCAAAATAAGTGTGTGAAACCTGCATGCAAATTTTTGACAGATGTTAAAAACAATTATGTATAATCTGAGGCACAATTTTATACTGCCAGGGGCAAAGGCTGACACATTATTGTCAACGTTAGTAAAAGCCACATATGTATATTAGCAAAGCCACTTATGTATATTTGTATATATTATTTTGCATAATGTTTTTCTTCAATGTTGATATATATATATATTGAGATATATATATATATATATATATATATATATATATATATGTATAACAATTATATTATATATTTTTTATTTATATTTATGTGTGTGTGTGTTTTGTAAGCCTTGCTGAGCTTTTACTTTGGAAATGCTATGAAAAATAAAAAAAATAATATGTTATACCCCGAGCAAATAATATTATAACTAAAAATGGCCTTAAATTGTGTATGTGTGTGTGTGTGTGTGTGTGTACGGTGGTGGTGGTGGTGGGGGGGGGGGGTTGAAGGAGAGAAAGGTGAATCTCATTGCATAGCCTAGTCAGGACCCAGACTTAAACCCCATTGAATATCTGTGGCATGACTTAAAGACTGCAGTTAAGGATAAATATATAAAGAACAGCGCCAAGTAATTTATCTTAAAGCTCCCTCACAGGTAATCTTCCCTATGATTACCGTAAAGTAATACACCAATAACAAAAATAGATAATAGTTTGGGAGCGATGAAAGCTAAATAAGATAATCTGGAGACTGATAAACAATTTTAACAAAAATACATTTATTTAAAACATACATAAAACTTTTAAGAGAAATTAACCATGGGACGTCTCCCTTTGGGATTAAAAAACATGTGAAAAATCACTACATAAAAAAGAGCGCTTTAGTATATTCTCTGAAACATTCCACCTTAATTTTCAATTGCACCTTAAATCATTTATCTTTGGTTTCCACCTTAAATCAGATTTTGAATCGCAGCAAGAGATTAGATTTCTCAAAACTTTTAGCGGTTTAGGCTTTTACACTGTTACTTTGTGTCAGAAGGAAACAATTTACATATCATAGTCCAATATATTGTTATCTTAGACTGATTATGTTGTTAACTTTTTGTAGCAATGTCTCTTGATATATAGTATATATACAAAGTTAGCTGTACTCGCAGTATTTCAGTGTAGATTGATATTTTTTGAAGGGCTTACCGGCTCTTCTGACACGTCTGTGTCTGATGGTATCTCGGTCTCTCTTACCGATATTGTTTTCGTGTCTCTCCTCCTTGTATGGTACAAGTATCTCCGATATCGAAAACCTGGACCACGCTCCTGCGTGTATGGGTTTTTTTCTTCTATCGGCTTGAAGCGACTTTGGCCCCTGTGGTTAGGATCTTGTTTTCCCCGGGCAGCTTCTTGATACAGGTGTTTGCAGTGCACGTCTCAGCGTGTAGATGTAATCTTGGACTTGAAATACAAACGGCCGTTTGTTTTTTGAACTTTTTTTTCCCTCTGCTCCTTTCAATAGGGGATAGATAAAGTTGTTTGTCCAATATTTAAAATGCAGGTAACAACAGGTAACGTCTATGCGTTTCGCCAGCAGGCTTTGTCAAGACGGATTCGTATTGACAAAGCCTGCTGGCGAAACGCTTAGATGTTACCTGTTACCTGCATTTTAAATATTGGACAAACAACTTTATCTATCCCCTATCGAAAGGAGCAGAGGGAAAAGAAAGTTCAAAAAACAAACGGCCGTTTGTATTTCAAGTCCAAGATTACATCTACACGCCGAGACGTGCACTGCAAACACCTGTATCAAGAAGCTGCCCGGGGAAAACAAGATCCTAACCACAGGGGCCAAAGTCGCTTCAAGCCGATAGAAGAAAAAAAAACATACACGCAGGAGCGTGGTCCAGGTTTTCGATATCGGAGATACTTGTGCCATACAAGGAGGAGAGACACGAAAACAATATCGGTAAGAGAGACCGAGATACCATCAGACACAGACGTGTCAGAAGAGCCGGTAAGCCCTTCAAAAAATATCAATCTACACTGAAATACTGCGAGTACAGCTAACTTTGTATATATACTATATATCAAGAGACATTGCTACAAAAAGTTAACAACATAATCAGTCTAAGATAACAATATATTGGACTATGATATGTAAATTGTTTCCTTCTGACACAAAGTAACAGTGTAAAAGCCTAAACCGCTAAAAGTTTTGAGAAATCTAATCTCTTGCTGCCATTCAAAATCTGATTTAAGGTGGAAACCAAAGATAAATGATTTAAGGTGAAATTGAAAATTAAGGTGGAATCTTTCATGAGAATATACTAAAGTGCTCTTTTTTATGTAGTGATTTTCCACATGTTTTTTAATCCCAAAGGGAGACGTCCCATGGTTAATTTCTCTTAAATGTTTTATGTATGTTTTAAATAAATGTATTTTTGTTAAAATTGTTTATCAGTCTCCAGATTATCTTATTTAGCTTTCAGCGCTCCCAAACTATTATCTATTTTTGTTATTAAAGACTGCAGTTCACAAATGGTCACCATCAAATGTAAAGGAACTGGAGCAGTTCTGCAAAGAAGAGTGGGCAAATATTGCACAGTCTAGATGTACAAAGTTAGTATAGACATATCCCGACAGACTAAAGGCTGTAATTAAAGCAAAAGGTTGTTCAACAAAATACTGACACGAGGGGGTGATCCTTTTTGTATCTGTTTTTGAATTGTCTAGTTTTGCTTGACATGTTGGTGTTATATCTTTCACTTGGGTGTTATAAGTTGCACTGAGTAATTACAACTGGATAAACAAAAACTGTGTCTATCTTTATTTCAGGCTGCAAAGCAACAAAATGTGATTATTTACAAGGGGGTGATTCTTTTCAATACCCACTGTACATTATTATAGCCATTTCCAGTCAAATACATTGCAATATACCATATCCCTTTTAACTTGTTATATGCATGCTAGTAAGAGCCCAGGCTAACAATATTGCATCACTTGTAATCTAGCCCTTTCTGGATTTTGTCACAACCTCTCTATCTTTAAGTTTGCAAGAAAAAAGTGAGCTCTGTGGGACAGAAATGTTTGGATAATTGTGCTTGGATTCAAGAGACAATTGCATACACACCCAAGTAACTCCCCATGTTCAGTTAATTTTACAATAAAACAACAATTATACTTTGTATTTTGTACAAATATGAATTTCTATGTTTTTTTTTACACCTCCAGTTTATTTAAATTAGGATTGTGCATATTTACTATTTATTCCTGTGTAATTTACATACACATTTTAAGTTTTTGATAAAATACGATTTTTGGTGCTGCTCCATAACCTATCCAAACTGCTTTGAGGCGGCAGACAGACATCGGGTTGATTGACACCCCGATCAGGTTGCTTGACACCCCCTGCTAGTGGCCGCGAATCTGCAGGGGACGGCGTTGCACCAGAAGTTCACAAGAACTGCTGGTGCAATGATAAATGCCGACAGCGTATGCTGTCGGTATTTATCAATGTGCGGCGGACATGATACGCAATATCGGATCATGTCCACTCGCACATTACTAAATAGGCACCATCGTTATCTATATGGCCCACATGATCTAGCTGTCTCCTGTTCTGAAAAGTAAATAAAAAAGCATGTGATTAAGAGGCTGTATATAGTGACTTAGATACAGACAGAAATTTAAAGATTTCAATGTTATAACAGTATATTAAAGTGATGGTAAACCTTAACTAATCATATACCATATATTTAATCTTTTCCATTAAAAAAAGTATATGTTTACCTTTTTTTCTGGGTTTTTTGGTTTGTTAGTTTTTTTATAATTTTTTATTGAGGTTTGCTATATGAATAACAAACGATGATCGCCTTGTAACATCAAGGACATATATAGCATTGTTTAAAATACATTGACATTTGTAGAGGAAAAAAAAATACAACAGTGCATAGCAAGAAATAGGCTTCTTAAACCTCTATTTTATAATACTAAAGCATAGTTGGCTGACTAATCAGATGACCACTTATGGGTCAAATGGTCGCGAAAACTAAGAGACCTATGATAGTCAGGTGAGCAGCCACTTTTGGGCTGTATAATTATATTACATAAAGAAAAGAAAATAGTCCCCATATCCGAAGGGGCAATACTCTGTGACCTAATTCCAAGGTAAGAAGATGTGGGGAGTTGGCTATTGAAAACAGAAAGGTAGCCAGGGGAATGGGAAAAGATTAAATGGCATGCATAGAGAGAAAATTATATTTAACGGCAGGCATCTATAGCATAGTATAAAGACTATGTGTTGATTAACTCTGCCTTGCCTGCAGGCAGAGCATAGCAGTACTTATAGCACACTCGCCACTTATAAGGTTGAGTACTGGGACATACATTCTAAACAGGTTGTTAGTTACCCTTAAAAGCTTGAACATGTTGAGATATACAAATTACAATGGTTAGCATTGTTGAGCACTTTGCCGATACAAAACATTATTGCAATGAATGGATTTCCAGCCTCCAGGTTAAATTTAAAAGACCTTTATTTCTTTATCACAGGGTCCATAAAGCAAATGTTTGCTTTATGGACCCTGTGATAAAGAAATAAAGGTCTTTTAAATTTAACCTTGAGGCTCGAAATCCATTCATTGCAATACTTGGGACTTGGCTGGTCCTGCTACTTGCCACAGGACAATTATATGCAGGTGCTGTCTCCCATACTGTTGATCCGATACAAAACATATTATTAAGGTCTCAAAATCCAGAGCGCCATGGTGACGTGTGAAATAAGCAAGAAGCATCTGATATGGAGAGGATAAAAAGGTCCTAGCAGCTAATAATGTTAAAGATAAGGCAGATGAATAAAACTGCAATACATCTATGTACATGTAATATAAGTAGAATGTAATAACAATAGCAACCTGAAAAATGTTGATTAGTATATGGTGTGGAGGCCACAAGTGCTAGGCAGTAGTAAATACACACTAATAATGGAACATTTTAACACAAAATATAAATGCATATGTTATGAACTTGTCGCCATGTTATTTAAACTAGCTTAAAACTGTACCATTCAAGCTTGAGTAATGCAAATGTTCATTAAAATATATATGGAACCATGTAGTAACATTAATAAAATCCACTAGAACTACACATATGCTAAGAAAAATGTCCTAGGGTTATGAGTCTTGTAGGCTTAATAGCTTAGCCTGATGAAGATAGTGCCAAGAATGCTGCAAATCAGTACCCCTTTCTTATGTAAATATTAAGGCAAACTCTGAAATAGGATATTTGAGTATAGTAGTTGGAATTGTGTAATTTAAAACCAAGACCAAAGTGTAAGCTATGCACTCATTTAAGGCGGATATTCTGTAATATTTAGCATCTGGTAATACTAAATGATGAAATAAAATATGTAGAATCTTTATGGTTTTTAAGAGAAATGAGGGGGAACTACAGCAATAAATTGCTAGTGAAAACAAAATAAAGATATTGGATATAGTGTATCTAAGTTTAAATATCTTGTACCTAGTGTATCTCGCTCTCATATTATAACCTAAAAGCCGTGGTTTCCACATCACATCGTCCCGGCCGCAGATGATGCAAGGAGACTTATGAGAGCATAATATACCCAAACGTTCATAGTAGTAATGGATAGGGTAATAACCTATATCAATA
>NC_069501.1:908469618-908512118 GCF_027579735.1 Bombina bombina | reverse complement strand
AACAAACTGACATTATAGCCTTACTTTTAATTAAATGAACAATAACAACAAAATCATTTCTAAAGATGAGTCCTAAGATAAATAACATCTGTAAGGAATTTCTGAATAAAGCTTCATGGATTTTCAGATTTTTGTTGCCTACATTTCTTCATATATTATTTAAGCCACAGGACTATCAGATGAAGACATAATTAATTTTAAATCCCATACTTTAATTCTTATCATAGCAAAAAAAAAGAAAAAGAAAATAATGCTATAAACATTAAGGGCCAGATTACAAGTGGAGCACAAGTTTGCACTCCCGCTAACACACAGTAATTTAACTTTGTATGTCAGGTAGCGCACATATTACTCGTTGAAAGTAATGTTTTTTCATGATCACGCTAGCCATTGCACATAAAAAAAAACACCCACAGTTGGGCACTAACCCGACTTGGCACTTTAGACAGGATGATTTCATTAAATATATACATATATACACATAAATACATAAACATATGCATATACATATGTATTTTAATAAATAAAATCATTCATACATGTGTTGCTATGGATCCACATAGAAAAAAACAAAAATGGCAAAAAGTACTTTTACAACACCTTACATCTCATATTTTTGAGCCCTTATATCTTTTTTTAAAAATGAATATAAATTAGATAGTAATAATGTGGATGTAACTTTACTGTTAGATGTATTTTTGATGGGTTTTGTGCCACTTTATTTTTTACTTGCATGTAAGTTAACCAGAGCTTTTCAGTTGAGCTATTCTGACGCTTGTTAAATGCGGTTGTGCTCTCGATGTTGCATTTACTTTCAACTTGTAATACAAACGTTCTTTAGCGTCCGCTTAAAAGGGCGCAGATTACCCTATTACGCATGCACTTTTAATATCACTCCACTCGTAATCTGAGCCTAAATATAAAAAAAAAAGAAATCATTTTATTACAGCTGTATGTATATATCATAATGTTAAAGCGACACAAAAACATTTTTTTTTTTTTAGAATTTAGAATTTAGGAGATAGAGCATCATTTTAAACAGCTTTCCAGTTTACTTTTATTATTAAAATGCTCTTCGTTCACTTGGTATCCTTGTTGAAAAGCAGGATAAAAGCTAAAGAGCATGCATGTATCTGGAACACTATATGACAGCAGTTTTATTATAATTGTATACATTTGCAAGAGCAGTAAATTGCAGTATTTTTTGCTGCCATGTAGTGCTCCAGACATGTGCCCGCTACCTACCTAGGCATCTCTTCAACAAAGAATACCAGGGGGTCGATCCGATAAAAATCGTCGCCCGCAAAAGCTGGCGACGCCAATATTTGTGCGGGTTTGGTATTCTATATACGGCGTAACCTAGAAGTTACGCGCTTATATTTCTGCTGTCGCCCGTAGTTTTTTGGGCCATAGGCAGGTATACCAAACCCGCGCAGTTTGGTATCCAATAAACAGCGTAAGGACTTACGTGGCGAAAATGGAGAAATCTTACTCCATTTTCACCTCGCCACAAAAAGCAGCCGTAAGAAGCCTTATGCTGACTATTGGAGCCCCGTAACTCCCTAAACTGGCTGCTAAAATAAACCTAACACCTAACGCATGCGCAATGTCTATCTCCCTGTCAACCGCGATTCCCCGCCGCAATCCCTAATAAAGTATTTAACCCCTAAACTGCCGCCATCTACATAAACTAACCCCCTACTGTGAGCCCCTAAAACCGCCACCATCTAACTGATCTATCCCCTAATGTGAACCCCTTACACCGCCGCCATCTATATTAAAATTATTAACCCCTAATTTAATCTACCTAGGGTTAATATAGTTAATATATATAATATAATAACTATATTAACTATATTAACCCTAATATAATTAGGGTTAATATAGTTAATATAGGTGGCGGCGGTGTAGGGGGATTAGATTAGGGGTTAATACATTTATTATAGGTGGCCGCGGTGTAGGGGGATGTAGATTGTAGGCAAAAGAGCAGTTTACTTTGTGACAAAGCCCCGCCAAAAGCCCTTTTAAGGGCTGGCAAAAGAGCTGAATTCTTTGGGGCATGCCCCGCAAAAAGCCCTTTTAAGGGCTGGCAAAAGAGCTGTTACTTTGGGGCAATGCCACGCAAAAGGCCCTTTTCAGGGCTATTTGTAGGGTTATACTTAGGTTTAGTGGTAGGGATAGTTTAGTATTTCAGGGGTTAAATAATTTAATATAGCTGGCGGCGGTATAGGGGGATTAGATTAGGGGTTAATAATTTTACAATAGATAGCAGCAAGGTAGGGGCTCACTTTAGGGGGTAGGTAAGGTAGATGGCGGCGGTGTTAGGGGCTCACTTTAGGGGGGTTATAGATTTAATATAGCTGGCGGCGGTTTAGGGGTTAATAATTGTATTAGGTTGCGGCGGGCTCCGGGAGCGGCGGTTTAGGGGTTAATACATATTTTATTGTTAGGATAGTGAGGGGGGATAGCGGATAGAGGGTTAGACGTGTCGGGCTATGTTAGGGAGGCGTGTTAGACTTGTCGGGCTATGTTAGGGAGGCGTGTTAGACTTGTCGGGCTATGTTAGGGAGGCGTGTTAGACAGTGCGGGTGATTTAGACTTTAGTCAGGTTTTGTAGGCGCCGGCAGTTTCTAACGTGCCGTAAGTCACTGGCGACGCCAGAAATTTGTACTTGCGCAGATTTCTGGACATCGCTGGTTTATCAGACTTACGGCACTTTAGCATCTGATGGCGCAGTATATGGGATAGCTCGAGTTGCGAGCTGAAACTGCGGGTGACGCGGGTTCCCTCGCTTGCGCCGCAAACTACGATCTATATCGGATCGCGCCCCATGAGTATGACGCAAATATACATATAATATGCCAAACGGACATCTATGATCCTCTCTGCCTAGCATCAATGCTAGCATGCCACAATACTCTACCTGCATTTATCATTGCATAAGCATCTGCTTGTGCAACACTGCATATGAGCAGGAGTGGTCAATCACCCCGGTAGGACAAGTCCAGGGGATGACAAACCGCCAGCTGGCGTATAGGTTAGGAAGCAGTCGGCTGCAGGTATGATGCTGTCTTCAGCTGATATTGTAGCATTTTATTGTTTGGATTTCATGAAAAAGAAAGTTTTCTATGTCACCCTAAAACAATATTGCCTGGATGTTAGAAATTCAGAAAACTCTAGCAGTGGACACACAGTAAAAGAGAGGTTTTGTTTGAAGTTAAAGGGACAGTCTACAATATAATTGTTATTGTTTTAAAAGATAGGTAAACCTTTTATTACCCATTCCCCAGTTTTACATAACCAACAGTTCTATTAATATACTTTTTACCTCTGTGATTACCTTATATCTAAGCATCTTCTGACAGCCCCCTGATCACATTACTTTTTATTATCTATTGACTTGCATTTAGAACTGTGTTGTGCTAAATCTTAAATAACTCCTCAGGCATGAACACATTGTTATCTTTATGGCTCACATGAACTAGCAGAAACTTGTTGTGAAAAGCAAGTAAAAAAACATGTGAATAATAGGCTGTCTATAGTGGCTTAGAAACAGGCAGACATTTAGAGGTTTAAATGTTATAAAGTATATTAATATAACAATGTCGGGTGTGCAAAGCTGGGAAATGGGTAGTAAAGGCATTATCTATCTTTTTAAACAATAACAATTTTAGTGTAGATTGTCCCTTTAAGAATACAAACATCCACATAGCTTGCCCATATTCTGTAATACACCAAAATTTCTCAGTACTGCTCTTCAGATATCTAATGGGTAGATTAGAAGGATATCCCTGATAATTGCAAATGACTGTGCCAATCATAATCCCTTCAGGGAAAATCCTTAAAATCTTGCCAGTTAGGTGTATTTGAGGAGTAGAATGGAGATTAATTAATTAAAAGATTAATACTAAATGCATTTCAGACAATCTTGAAAGCCTTTACTGTATTTGTCAATACCCATGCATCTAATATGTATTCAGTAAGATAATGCAGTTGTAAAATTCTCTTTGATGATACAGCTCTCTAATATCTTTTTTTAAACATTTAACTTCATATAAAGGATTAAAATTATAAAAAGGATCAACATTAGAATTTAAGCAGCTCAATCATAATATGCATAGGAAAGAGTACTATCCCATGTTAACATTTTTCAAGGGGAAAAAATGTTTTCACTTGAAAGCAACTACATGTTTGTACACAACTAATCTTTGAGAAAGGTCAGTAATTAAAGGGACATTAAACACTAAATACATGCTAGATATAATAATGCATTCAAAGAAAAGATTAGTCCATGACTAACATGTAGATGTATTTTTTAAAGTTTCATTAGTTGTTTAAAAAGTGACAAAATAAGTGTAAAGTTTTAGTGTCTATAAAACACTGGGAGCTGCCATGTTGTAACTTGTGTTACCTTCTCTGCTGTGGCCAATTAGGGTCAGTTATAAATAGGTCACTAGAGTGTGCAGCCAATGGTTGTGCTAAATTTAATAGTGTTCTGCACTTCCATTTCTAACAGGAACTGAAAAGCTCACAATTTCAGAATGGAATTACAGGCAAAGAGGACAAAATAAATAATGAAAGTATATTGCAGAGTTGTTTTATTATATACAATTTATCATTTTATATTACCATCTCAAAGTGTTTAATGTCCCTTTAATAAAGATGGCTCTGGCAGCTTTTTTGGAAGGCCATAACAATGCATAAGAACACATTTTTAATTTTGACACAAAAAACAAATATTTGTTAAAATGAAAAAACAAACTATTCTGATCTCTAACAAATTTAAAATTTGTTATAGTGCATAAAAGCTGTACATTTAAAAAAACATGAGGATGGAACAGTAGCCTTAATATGATTTTATTGTTTGTCCACTTAACTTCTAACCAACATGAAATCATTTCCAATTGTGAAGCTCTAGAAACTTTATACATCTCAACAGATTATTTTAGTGAATGAAAATTAAGACTAAGCTAGGTTTGTCCTTTGCAGTATGAAGTTTCGGTTTGGGTAACCCAGGTTGGGGCTTAGCTAGTCAACGCTGGATTGAGAAGTTCCTGGGATCGGGAACACAAAGCAGCAAGATTGTCTGAAAAATAATCAATGACCCTTCATAGATGGGACATGAAAGAAAGTGGAATGTATGTAGGGCAGAGGAGAAACATCTAGATTCCATTACAATTATAAACGTCACTACATGGTAGAAACACCAAACACTAGACAAAATGTAACCCGAATTGTAACATTACCATCTGGATGGAACAAAGCAAATGTTGTAATACCTAGTTTTAAAATGTATGAATGTATTCTTGTTTCCTTTTCACTATGCAAATTTTAAATTATTGCATTTAAAAATTAAACAATTATATATATATATATATATATATATATATATATATATATATATATATATATATATATATATATAAAATGATAACTTCTAATATCTATATATTCTCTTTTTTAGCCCATTAAATTGATTTGAAATAAATCAAGGACCACTTTGCATTATTTGCTCTAAATATTACCTCATATGCATGGTTATGTATAAGACAGATATAAATGTCCATAATGCATAGAGAATAATGTAAGGAGATAGATAAAATAATAATATGCTGAAAATGACATTGGCAGCTTTGGGTTAAAAAAGCCCATTGCTGTCAAACACCATTTAAAAGTGTTTTAAATTTGACAATATTAAACTAAAGCACATGGGACTCTGTCACTAGTCTCCATTACATTTCAGTTCCTGTGGTTTTAAAACTAGCAAGACACAAGAGTTGCCCAGGTATATACAGATTGCTAGTGGCAGGAGATGAATAAATTAGTATATTAATAGAAACATTTTATTGGCCTTGGCTAATATTTTCTGAATAGACACAGCTTTCCAAGGTAACTTGTTCTAATGCTGCTGTCAAATGGGGCACATAATTAGAGCAATTTTAGAACATTGCCTGCTTTTTAGTGAAAACAAAATTATGTTGGTTGCTACATTGTGTTAGGATATGGTTTACAGTTAAGTTAGGGGGTGCAGTACTTTTGGTTTGAGGGAAACACTCCTTGAGTACAAGAGAGTTGCAAAAGGATAACAAAGTAACAACTTCACACTCTGCAATATTTGAAAAGGACTGAAATAGCACATACCTTTTTAAGGGGCTATACAATTAAGTATTCTGAAATTAAATCAATAAGATAAAAAAAAAATAGATCACTATCATTATTATTATTTACATATTAAAAATAGTCTGATTGAAAGAATCTTTTTTTTTTTTTTTTTTTTTTTTAAATGTGTATTTCCAAAAAAAGAAAATTAGTAGTATCAAATAAAGTTTACGGGACATTAAACTCAAAATATAATTCTTCATAAAATGTTTATGAAAAGTAAACAAAAAAAAAACAAACAAAAAAAATACTTGCAATATTATTTCATTCTTTTTTCTTCTTGTTTTACCTATAATTTATCTTTGTAAATTGAGAATTGTTTTTTTTTTCCATTGTCCCTGAAGTGGTTGGTTTGCCTGGTACACGTTTCAGAATACGGTCCTTTAAAATTCTACACAATCATTGCTTGATCAGTGTATTAAATAATTAATATATATCCTTAACTGTCCATACAAAAAATACAAATTTGCAAAAGACTTTGAGGGGTCTGCAAATCAATACAAAAATTTCCAAATAATGAGTGATCTATACTATAAATATATATATATATATATATATATATATATATATATATATATATATATATATATATATATATTCATATATATTCATGTTTAATACCTCTTTAAATATGTCAACCACAATGTTATCTCAAAAAGTAAGATTTAAAAGTAGATAAAGAACACATTTGATGCAGAGAACAGTACATATGAAAAAGAAAATTACTAGGGAAAAGATTGCTCCCTTAATTATAGGTCTCCAAAAAGGTGTAATAACAGTCATTTTAAATAATATATTGAAGGTAAAATTAGAAATGGCTAATTATCCATACAACGTAGCTGTTTTCTTATTGAGAAGCAGTTGTACTGTGATAATCAATTGTACACGACTTGTACTCAAAAAGTATTCTATTTTAGGAAAACTGCCTTATAACAACAGTTATAAGGAACAGATAAAACAGTCAAGGATTATGTACATTGTTATGTTGATGAAAACAGAAACTCACATACAGTAGTCAAATACATTATATTTAAAATTAAAATCATAGCCAGCTAATCTGTTCCTTATCAATGGAAGCCAAGTGGTACATCTAGTAAGCCAGGTACTTTTTTTTTTCTCTTCTTAATTAAAGCATTTGATTACGGTAAGTAGTTTGGGCTATGTTATGGCAAAGGATACAAAAACATTTCAATAATTAAATAATTAAAGAATAATTATAATAATACTAATTAAAAAAATAATAACTTCACAACCCATAACAATTGCATAGCCAATAAATAAAACTACCTTTATGGATATTATGTTAACCAGCTATATTGTAAAGAGCCAGTTTCAAGATTTCAAGTACTTACAACATTTTGTTTATTTTAGGACAATTTGTTATTTTATGCTTTTTTTCAAATGCATCTGGATAACATCTTGCAATGATGGTCACAACATATTGTATTATATATACAGAATTTTCAAGGTGAACATAATCAGATAAACTCAATATTTATGAAAACACAAAACAGTGATTGTGACGTGTACAAAAGTTTGGGCACATTTCCTGTTAATCCACCAGTAATTTATTTGTAAGGTCTCAGAACCTTCATTTTCTAAATTAACTCTAGTTGTGACCATTCCAGAGCTAACCATATTTTGACTTTTGGAACTATTATGGTGCTTAAAACCATGGGCTCCTCTTAGCAGTTGACCGAGGATCAGAAAATAAAGAAAAATTATGCTTCCAAACAGGAGAAGCTTATAAAAGATATTTAAATACTTCCTGCTACTAATTTCCACTTACTAAAATGTAATTACAAATATGACATTAATGGGAACTCTTGAAGTCAATACAAGATTTAGAAAACAAGAAAAATCTGCACTAAACTGTCTGTGGGCTGGTCAGGAAAGTTTAAAAAAGTCATACCATATCATTGCAAAGGACTTGTAGAAAGATTTAGTTGGCACTGGGGTATCACTAGTTAATTGTGCAGTGATGTTTGCTTAAAGATAATCTTTATTTTAGGGTCATCAGAAAGAAACCATAATCTGGTGAATTTGAATTTAAGATCTCTGGATACATATAATTTGAAGAAAAGAATATCCTTTCACCTGTTAAACATTATATTTTGTTATGCTTTGGTGTTGTGTGGTTGCTAGTGGAAATATTGTAAAGGTAGAAGGAAGAATGGATTCTACCAAGTATACAAATCCTGAAAGCTAACGTATCACAGTCAGTGAAGAAACTGATGCAGATTTTTTTTTTTACATTCCAACAAGACAATAATCCAAAAACTCCCCTCAGAATCAAACTTCAAGAAAAGAAAAATCAAAGTTTTGATATTGGCCTTCACAGTCCCCAGAGTTGAATATTATTGAAAATCTATGAGTTGATCTAAAACATTAACTAGACAACCTAAGAATATTTCTGATCAAGACGTTTTATGTAGGGAAGTGTGTGAAAATATTCCTAAAACTAATAACAGAAAGATATAGCTGGCCACCAAAAGCAATTAGAGGCTGTGATTTCTGCCAAACATGGCGTTACTGACTGGAAGGATGCCCACATTTTTCTGGATATATTTGATTTATTTTTTATACTGTAAAATTCAACACATTGTAACTGTGCATTAAAATTTGCATAAATATTTTGCGTTTAAGGGCTCTATAAAAATGGAGGGTATTTAAGATTCCTAGGGGGAAAAAAAAATGATAAAAAAAAGAGTCTTAAGTTTCATCACTGCAAAGGTTTTGTTAATTTCTTTTCATTTAGAAAATTAAAATGTGTTATTTGGTCAGGTATGCAAAAAAAAATAATTTTAAATAGCTAAATATAAATCCTAACATGTTTTGCCAAGCATATTGCTCATTTGCCCTCATTCAACTAATTTTTATTCCCCTAAAAACCTATATTAATAGTTTTATTTCAGAAAAATCATGCACTCCATCTCCATTTCCTAAACCTACTCTTCTCTATATAGCAGATTAATACATACTTTGGCTGTGGGTCTTATATAATTATTAAAGATAGGGTGGCTTTTTCTGGCACTTTGAATTAAATGGTTTACTGTTAGCACCATTATATGAGGAGTTAAATTAATTTTTAATTAGTGGCACTTCTGATCAAGAATGTAAAGTAAGAAATCCCTATCACAATAGCTTTTTATCCCAGTGGCAATAAAGGCTCATTTCTGTATTATGCATAACAAATGTAATGCATTATTTAACCCTGAGGTTGCCATAGATAATTGTAATGCATTACAAAGCAATATACTGCTTCCTTTCTAGCATCCAAGGGGTTAAGCTTTTTTTCTTTAAATAAATACATAAGCTATTTTTAAGTCTATATGTCTTATGTTTTATTCTGCTGCAAATACCACAACTTCCAGTCTCCTTCAAACTGACAAATTGGTTTAATTTTCTCCAATCGATCGGCATCAGTACAGGGGTATTCAATGAAATGGCTTGCACAAATCAGGTAAATGTAAAAAACTAGTTTTTGTCTCTTTAACAGTCACAGAATAGTTGAAGACGTAATTATTTGAATGTGATACCTAAATATTAATCTTAAATTAGCCTATCAATACCTTTGACAGTAATTGACAAAATTTGTTTGAAAAACATCTTTTTTAAATACTCTAAATTCATTATCTTAATCTTGCAAAAACTTTTTTTTTTCTTCAATAACACTATTGGCCACATGGGACTGTATGTAATGGTGTGAGTATGCATTGCCTTTAATTTATGAACTAGCTTAAGATAAGTCTGGTGAATTAGCTGAAAACAAAACCATGTCAGTGATTCTATAAATGCATGTAGGTTGTAAAGTCATCTTTTAGAGACATGCATACCCAAAGTCAGTTTTTACAAGCAAATGGCCAACTTGCTGCTAAAAGTATACTAAGGGCTAGATTACAAGTGGAGCACTATTTAGCGTTTTTACTATAGTGCTAATTGTGCTATAAGAAAATATTTTGCGAGTGTCGCACTCTCGCTAACCCGACAGACGGGAAAAAAAAAGTTAGAATATTGTGTGCGAGTTCACATATTCCCCTATAGAAGTCAATAGAAAATCCAATCACATATTCTCATTTGCGCTAACCTGACATGTGGTAACTGGGACAAACTCCCATTGATTACGGAAGCAAAGTGGATATACCGTCTGGGAACTATTGTCCTGGGAGGATCAAATTCAGTACCAGATTTCAAGTGGCTGACATAATCTGTTACATACCAGGGTGCGATAAGAGTGGGGTGGAGCTGCCTGCCATGGGTGTACTGGTGATCTCTGGTGAGGCTGCCATCACACATAACATGACAGGGGGAGGCACTGCTTTGGCTGAGGGGATCGGCTAGTAGGGCACCTTGATGGCCCACATATCCTACTGTAATATCTGTCACTCTCTTTACCAGAGATAGCCACAGAGGTTGGAATCTGGGAGGTATACACTAAGGATCTATTACCCAGGACCGTAGTGGGATGGCTTGCTATTCATGCTGGACTGAGTGACTAAAACCATACTTATAAGAGTCAATATGAGAGAGGTTCTAAGTTTTTATGTAGAACCATTTTTTTTCTACTGGCATACTTAGATATGCAAAGTCTAATCTCCATCTTTGTTGTTTTTATGTTTACTTTTATTTTTATTATAAGTTTATTGCATTGCTAGTATTTCTGCTCATGAAGTAATGAGGCAATATTTCTACAAGAAATGAATTAACATGCCTGTCTCTTTAATTGTGTCACTAGGCATGAATACTTTGTGAGGGGTGTGTAATTTAGTAACCTGTATTGCGGGGCTTTAGATGGTGTTATTATGAGTAAGTGTATTTTGTAATGTATTTTTTATGTGTTTTGTGATACTTTTTAGTTTTGAGAAACAGTTTACCACAGTTCTAAGGACGCAGTAATCATTCTACAGTAAATCGCGATTGCGCTCAATCGTTCATGTTTACTTTCAACTTGTAATACCAGTGAGATTGAACCTGCGTGCAAACAATTGCAAAAACCAGATATCGCTTGCACACATACGTTTGCGCTCCACTCATAATCTTGCTCTAAGTCAGCTAACCAAACTGTTTGAAGTTGTTTTTAACCGACTTTGTGCCATTTCATTTTGTTCAAAGATGTTTAAAAAAAACCCACAATTTTTCAGCCATTCACAGCAGTTTTGCGAGGTCACTTTACAAGTTGTTTGAGTCAAATTTAATACACTTAACCACATACCTTTTTTTGTATATATTATAGGGACATAATATACCCTTTTTCTTTTATGACATTCTTTTAGTAATTCATTTCAACTATATATAAAAAAGTTTAGAAATTGCTGCTTTAAATTAATTTAAAAAATTAAAACATTAATCATACTAGGTTAATCTTCATTAAACCCATAGGTATGTTTTGTTTGGTTCTGTGTTTTCAGTTAATCAAATAAAGCAACATTGCAAAATAACCAAAGCACTTTAGCGTTCTTTTAAACACATTCAAACTTAAGTTTTTTATTTTTATTAAATTAAAAGCCATGTTCATCAATGAATAAAGTTAAATTGTAATAATGGTTTAATTATGTTTTTACTCACTTTTGCATAACTGCGTTATTTAGTTAAGTTATTTTGGAATCTTTATTAAATATAAAAAAATATTTCAGGCTTTTAGCTTTCTACCTTAGTGTATAGATTTGACATTAGTGATCTACTAAATTTTTTTTTATTTTTTTTTTTAAATGTGTTTCTACAATTATAAGGACAATTAAATAAAATATAATTGCATAATCAACAAGTGCATAATAAAAATGATTAATCAAGAGCACTTACTCTTATTTAAACGAGCAGTAGACTTTTTTTCACTCGAGAAATATCAAAATTGACTTCAATTTGATGGTCCCCTGTATTATGCAGCAGCCAAGGAGCTGGTGCTACAGAAAGTGTGTATATAAAAAGATTGTGCACATTTTAATGGTAGTAAAATGGAAAATTTCTTAAAAATGAAATGCTCTCTCTCAGTATCTGTATCATGAAAGTTTTTGACTTTAGTGCCCTTCTAAAGCAGACATACTCAAACTTGGCTCTCCAGAGGTTTTGGAACTACATTTACCATGGTGCTCAGCCAGCTGATATGCTGGCTGAGCATCATAGTAAATGTAGTTCCAATACCTCTGGAAGGCCAAGTTTGAAGTTGTCTGTTCTAAAGGGTCTATGCCCTGTAGTACCACTATTCTCCAAAATGATCACTGTAGCAGTCATACTCCCTACCGTCAGCGACCTAATGGGAGTTGGAAAGTGTTAGAGATAGGAAGAATAATTTTAATACTACAACGTCTATGATCTACAGTATATTACCCCTGATACATGTAATCCATGGCCTATTCAGATCACAAATAAGCATAAGTAGTACCTTCAGTCTGGTAAACTTTTTCCTTAGGGTCACAAAGTTTAAAACTGAGTAATGTTGGGGGACTTCAAGGCAGCGGCCATGATAGGTCGCAATATTGAGTGCTGCTCCAGCTTTCCGGACTTATCTTCATAATATCACCTGTTCAAGCTGTCATCTAAGCCTGAGACTTATAAAATCTAACACAGAGGACATTACTCTTCTACCTCATACCAAGATTTTCAGGATTGCTGCTAGCCCAATACACAGAACTTATTTAGAGGTTGCGGCCTCTTCCAAACCCCCTGTCTGAGCACCTATGGGCCTCAGTCGTTGCACAGGGCCATTTGTGCGCTGCTTCTATCCTTGCTATACTTCAGAATTACTTGTTGGGATGGCAGATCTAATTCTAAAGGAGATCAGGGCCCTGCTTGATTCCTACCTGACCTCATTTACTGAATCTGACCAAAGTGCATCACAACTCTAAGCCCCCACGTGGGATATCGTTCATAACCCTACAGAGGTGTTTTGCAGTGGGAGCGACACTCCAGAGCCCCAGACACTGCTTATTTTCCCATAGAGCTCTGACAACAGCATAGGGGACACCTGTGAGGCCCAGAGCAAGACAGGAGGGCCTTTGCGTTTCTCCTATACTAGCAATAAGCTGGAAGTAGTGCCTACGACCCACACCGAGATTTCCTTTGGGGCAGCAGCTGAGCCGGAGGTTGCAGTCTGTGGAGCGGCGGCCCAATTGGCCACTCCAGATGGAAATGGGATTACCTTCTACCAACAGCCTCTTATATTACTCACCTACCCACTGCTACATTGGAGCCCCACCAGAGCTCTTAGATCACACACGGTAAGAGATAACCAGCTAAAGAGCAGTAGCGCCCATGTAGTTCCTCCACCGTCAGAGACTTTGAGCGATGTTCCTGCAGTGCTATATGATTTGAGCTCACTGCCGTTCAGCATAGAAGCCCTCGCAAAGAGCCTTAATACACGACTGACATTGAAGCATTACACTCTGGGGATTGTGAATGAGGTCCCGAGGGACATGAGATCCAGAGTGGGTTAGGGTTCACGCATCTCAAAAGTCCCAGCAGATATCCATCAGCAACTACCTCTTGAGACTCTGCATATTTAATTTGCCTAATATGGGACTTATATAAGTTAACTTATTCTAACAGATGACTCTCTCCTACTTTAATATTGCTGAGTTGTTAATCTTTGTAACTGTTTTGGATAAAAAGTTAAGTAAAAATGCATGTAAGTTATGTGGCAGCAGAATATTGTATACCCATACTTCTATATATATCCACTTTACCTAGTAATACTAACTTCTCTGTATATAACTGGATATAAGCCACTGATTATACTTGCTGCTTGAAGATATAAGCCTCTAGCACAAACAGTTACTATTCCCTTGAGAACATACAGTATATTCTATGACACTTAAAGTAAGGATGCACTATATTTATGTATTGTTAGGCAGTTGTATCCTTTGATCTCCACAATCTAACCCCCTTCAGAAAAGTGACCCCATCTGTCAACCTCATTATTAACTACCCTGTCTTAACGGTTCCCCACAGTCTGATACATGTCCTGACAAGGGTCCAAAAGTGGCCCTATATATCTACTATGACCCCTACTATCTCCCCTACTGATATGTACTAATGTTAAAGGCTCAAAAGTGGCCATTGCTTTTCTTAGAGGAACTTATCTTCCATGAACATAGACACTCGTAAGTAGGGGTTGCCTCTAATTTTTACTCAAAAATAATTAAAAATTAGGATACTATAACAAATGAGTGCCCATTTGAAAGTGCATCTAGCCTTATAGTAATGAGTCTAACCTAAAACATACTGTGAGACTTATCCTACTGCTTATATCTTTGTTGATATTTTATTTTACTTTTTTTTTTCTTTTTTTTTTTCTCTTTTTTTGGATAATTTGGTTTATATTGTGATACAATATCTATGTGTATGTGAATTGATCTGTATGGCATTTACCTGTTTCGCATTCCATGCTTTGGAATTCTGTAAGCTATATCCTCATTACAAATGTTTAAAATAAAACAAAAAAAAACTGAGCAATGTTTCTATGTATGTCACTATAAAATGTATAAATCACCAGAAACATGTGGTGAGATAACTTGAGTATTTTCCAAATCCAATTAAAAATGTCTATTTTCTAAGACACCTACATGTACTATATTAAAGATGAAACCTTAAATCCCTGATTTTAAGGTTTTATACAATAAATTCCTTGCTTTCAAAAAAACTTTCTATATTTCTATATTATTCTATTACACAGACAAGAAATGTGCTTTGCTTTCTTGTACATAATTGTGATAAAGACACTATATTTTTCTTATGATTCTATCATCAACACACTAGTTTGAATAATTTTAAAGCCAATGTGAAATTAAGAGTAAACTACTATGTGGTTTTATATATTTATTTACAGTTTTTTTTAATTAAATATTGTCATGTTTGCGGTACTCCAGTATAACACATCAGGTCCAAAGTATATATATATTTTTTTTAATTCTTGTTTTACTAAATTTTGAATTTACTCATACACATCAGATTTGTGAACGACAAAAGATCATGTTATATTGGTCACAGAAATATTTTCATGTTAAACAAATACTATTGCATCTTCCCTCCCAGCCCAAAAATAAATAAATTGAACAGGAAAAGCCCAAATGATTTTTTTTTCTGGATTTCAAAGAAATAAAATTCAGCATTTTTATTTTGTTGAACCAAAAAAAAAAAAAAAAACATTAAATTTAAATTTGCAGAAAATGCATGTGCACAATTCATACTACTGTATTAGTGCGAATTTGATGACAGGAATAGCTCCCACAGCTGTATTTGTGCTCATTGAAGGACAGGGATAAGACTCCACAAGCCTGAAAAGAAAAAGTAAGTTTATTTAGCATTGGGACATTGGAAAAAGGATTGTGACACATTTAAAAAATATTCTGCATTAGATATACAAGGAAATTATTTGGGCTTTCCATGGCCTTTTAATGGACAGTTCAGTTAAGAGATTTTTCAGAGATTTTGGACTGATAAATTAATAAAATAACATTTCAAATAAATAACCAGAAACAAACACTTTATAAAAAAACGCATCCCACCAAAACTAAAAGTAAATAAATAAGTCCTGTTGTGTATGTAGACAAATCTCAAAAGCTTAAAAAGGACAGTAAAGTCAAAATGTTTCTTTCATGATTCAGATAGAGCATGCAATTTTAAACAACTTTCCTATTTACTCCTATTATCATATTTGCTTTGTTATCTTGTTATCCTTTGTTGAAGAGCACACCTAGGTAGACTCAAGAGCAGCAATGCACTACAAGAAGCTAACTGCTGATTGGTGGCTGCACATATATTTTCATTAGCTCACAAAATGTATTCTTCTGGCTCCCAGTAGTGCACTGCAGCTTTTTCAACAAAGGATACCAAGAGAATGAATCACATTTGATAACATTATTAAATTTGAAAGTAGTTTAAAATTGTATGCTCTATTTGAATATGGAAAAAACAATGTTGGGTTTCATATATCTTTAAAGGAAGAATAGACCTAGCAAATATTTGAGAGTAAATTTAACAATGCAAAATTGTATTTTGCCATGATTATAGAATGGGTCAAGAAGGGACATATGCCCATACCCCATTACATTTTGCCACACTTAATTCTTTAGATGCCAAAGAGTCACTCATTTTAAATGAGGTGCAGCATGAGAAATTAGGTTTGATGTATCTATCAATGTTATTACAAATAGTGCTTTTTTTATCTCTCCCCACACACACACACACAAAAAATATATATAAAAAAATAATAATTCATGCCTGTAGCGGTCTAGAGGGTGAGACACTTACAGGGTGGAAAGTTTAAATCAATCCATTGCATTTTAGAAAGGTTGCCATACAAAGCAACACTTAGATATATTTCCTCAACAAAAATGTATCTGCATCCACATGATACATGTAAGGTAACAAGGAATGTGTATGTAAATAAATAAGCACATTGTTTTCCTTGCATCTTACAATGTGATTTTAGTTTAAATGAAGAGGAATTCCTTGCTGGTTTCACTTGTCTTTCTTAAGTAGATCCTATATAGGTCTAAATATGTTTCCTTCTGGAGACAAGTGACTAGACACAACTATTTTTTATTGAAGAAAAAAGTAGGCACTGTCACTAAGAAAGTTACATGGCCCTTTACAATTCTAACTCGTCCTCTAAATAGCAACATCTTGGCCAAGATTCAAGGTAAAACTGATGTAGGCGCTCCAGCACACAGCAGATTATTCAGTGGGGCCTATCTATCAAGTTCCATACGAAGCTTGATGCCCTGGGATTCTGGAGAGCCTGCAGGTTAGCCAGAAACAGCATTTATGTAGCAGCAGTCTAAAGACCGCTGCTCCATAACCCTGTCCGCCTGCTCTGATGAGGAGGATAGTAATCACCGGAATTCAACCCGATCGAGTATGATCGGGTTGATTGACACTTGACTGCTGATTGGCCGAGAGTCTGCAGGGGGCGGCGTTGCACCAGCAGCTCTTGTGAGCTGCTGGTGCAATGCTGAATACGGAGAGCGTATTGCTCTCCGCATTCAGCGAGGTTTTGCGGACCTGATCCGCACTGTCGGATCAGGTCCGCAAGACCTATGATAAATAGGCCTCATTATCTCCTCACAAATACACAGTATATAAAACAAAAGGGTCAGTTCACAAAAGGTCCAACTTGGAGCAATCTGGTTAACGACTTCTTTAAACTTAGGTGAAATAGCAGACTTAAATAAAAATCTGTAAGTGAGCTACCTACTAAAAGTCAGTCAGTTTTATAATCATCTGTTACAACAGACTTATGTTCACGTTGGTTCAAACTGGCTTTGCACTGACTTGAGAAACCCAGGTTACTATGGCTTACAATAGTGCTTTTAATATGCATACTCTTGAAATACTAATTTTATTTTTTTTTTGCTTCCCATCCATTTTTACAATAAGATTTGTGTTTAAATCTATACAAATTACAATTATTTCTAGGGTAATTAAGTACAAAAACACATCCCCTATAGTGTGGTAAACTCATTCTAATGATGATTAAATACATATATTAGATTGGTTGCTTTATTTACAGAGCCAACTGACTCATCTATTATGCCATCCAGATCAATTCTATGTGCTTCATCTGTCAGTTTTAATTGACTTTTAGAAACTGGTAAATCTTTGAATACCTTAAAAGGACATCAAACACTAAGCACATCATTGATATAATGATTTATTCAGATCAAAGATTAGGCTGATAAGAATACATACATGTAATTTTTTAAATGTTTGTTGTTTAAATATTGAAAAAACAAGGGTAACATTTTAATGTCCATGAAGCAGTGGGCGGGGTCAAATTGTATCTTAGGTTTCTTTTTATGCTAAGGACAATTATAAATAGGTCACTAGAGTGTGCAGCCAATGACTGTGTGGATTGCAGTCCATTTTTAACAGGGATTTGAAAAGCCAACAAAATACAGAATTAAATTACAGGAAAAGGACACAAAATAAATAATGAAATTATATTGCAAAGTTGCTTTACAACATATTATTAAATATGCTATATTAATATTTAATGTCCCTTTAAAGTTGGTTTGAAGTCAGTTAAAATCAAGCAAATGCTTTATAACAGGGGTGGCCAATAGGTAGATTGGGATCTACCAGTAGATCCCGAAGGCACTGCTGGTAGATTGCGGCCGTTGTGATCAAAATGACGTGGTTGTTACGCGCTCTCAACACTGGGGCGTGAGTAGAGTATGGTTGCTAGGGATACAGCTTTATCTACCGCAGTGTGTGAAGGGGCAGGTCATTAAACAGTCTGATGGTCACACACAAAAAGTGCTACAGGATTGGATCTTGAGGGACATTGATTTTAACCAATCAATGTAGATTATTTTTGAACGACAACACAATTGGATTATCAAAAGCATGGTTGAGTGAGTACTCTCTCAATGGATATGGCTGTATAGTATAGTTAGGAGGGTAAGTATCAATAGATAGAAAAAGTAAAGGCAGAGGCTGATGTGCTATTCTAAAGTAACAAGTCTGATTGACATCTGGCAAATGATTGTGTTGACCCAGTAAGAAGTGTTCTGCATGGCGTTATTTAAATTTATTTGTGTAAGCCTCACTGGGTCATATCAGGCCAAGCCCACGGCGCAAAGTAAAGGGGGTCATTGGCAGTAATATAAATGCAGTGTTGTAAGTGCTTGCTCCTGTTAACCCGAATCAAAGTCAGTGCTACTTTTGTCATCAGGATCAATCTGTTGTAATCTTTATACTTTTGCACATCCATGTGTTGCTAAATCATGCAAACTTGATGGGATATGAAACACACATTTTATTCTTGTTCATGATTCAGATATAGAACATGCAATTTGAAACAACTTTCTAATTTATTCCTATTATCAATTTTTCTTCATTCTCTTGGCATCTTTATTTGAAAAAGTAGGAATGAAAGCTTATAAGTCGACCCATCTTTGGTTCAGCACCTGGGTAGCGCTTGCTGATTGGTGGCTAAATGTAGCCACCAATCAGCAGATGCTATCCAGGTGCTGAGCCAAAAATGGGTCAGCTCCTATGCTAACATTCTTGCTTTTTCACATAAATATACTAAGAGAACAAGGAACAATTGATAATAGATGTAAATTAGAAAGTTGCTTAGAATTGCATGCTCTTTCTGAATCATGAAAGAAAATAAATGGGTTTAGCATCCCTTTAAGTTGTGTTGGTTCAAATTCACTCCAGCTCAACTTTATTTCTTATTATGTTATTTGTGGATAGTATAATATTTTGCAAGCCAGAAGTTGCTTTCTTGAATGGATCCCATCCAAATTCAAAAAATTATGCATAAAGAGGCAATAAGGGAGAGAGAGAATGGATGAATGAATGAGAGAGAGAATGGATGAGAGAGAGAGAAAGAGAAAGAGAGAGAGAGAGAGAAAGAGAGAGAAAGAAAGAGAAAGAGAGAAAGAGAGCTACCTCCTCACATTCCCGTTTACAGGACTTCTCCAAACTGGTTCCCATCTTGTGGAACTCTCTGCCTCGCTCCACAAGACTCTCCCCTAGCTTTGAAAGCTTCAAGCGCTCCCTAAAGACTTGACTGTTCAGGGATGCATACAACCTACACTAACCTTTCTTTATACCAGTTCCTTTCCTCCATTGCTATCCCCTTGACCCCCTTAGCATGTAAGCGTAAGAGTCCAGCTGTTTGTAGATCACCTTAAGAGTTGACTACAAAAGTGTGACTCTTGGCAGGGCCCTCTACCCATCTGATCCCTATAAATGTTTTGTTGTACTGCGCCTATGTTTATAGCACTACGGAATCTGTTGGCGCTCTACAAATAACTGGTAATAATAATACATCACCAGCTAGCTCCCACTAAAGAAGTAAATCAGAAAGTAAATCTTAAAACTGCATGCTGTCTGAACCATAAAAGGTAACTTAAATTGCTAGACACAACGTAATCAGGATGGTTACTACTCACCATGCTATGGTTTTTCCACCTGTGTCTGCAGCTCTCTTCAGAGCTGTTCCCTTATCTTAACCCTTTACAGATGCTGGTTGTTGAAGTGCCAAATTTTCATACTGGGCTTCACCATCTTGGAGATCACATATTCTTGCACCCTGTAACAAAAGAGTTGAACATTCACATATCAGTACTATCACCAGCTTTTTGACAGCTGAAATCGGGCACTTCGAGTTAGTTAGCACCCACTAATACCGAGAAGGAGGTTTACGTTTTTGCAGTTTTTAGACACAGTTTGAAAGTTACATAGCATATATAAAAATGGCCACATGAATAAGACAGAGCAATGCAGCCGCTGCAAAAATGTAAAAACTCCCACTCTGTATCATGCACACTAACCTGAAGCACACAACAGAATACAGCTGTCTAAAAGTCGGCAACATCACTAATGGAATGCACACCACTTCAGTTACAGAGTTAAAGAATACCTGTGCTCGAATATAGCACCACATTGTTAGAAAATGTGAAGCAGCAATTTATTAAAAGTGCTGTTGGTACCGGAGGACAAACAACAGATATCTATGCTAATGTATCTTGCCCAGCGGTTTTAAATACCTTTAATTTTGACATTCATAAAAGTTGAAATAATGCAGAACACAGCCCATTGATATACTTTTTACAATAATAATATAGCTCCCATCATTATGTTTAGAAGAAAATAAAGCTTTTTGTATTTGAAAATTGAAAAAAAAAAAGGTATACATATTAAATGAATTAGAGAGAAAATTAAAAAGGTATGCAGATAAGATTTTGCATTTTAAATGTGGTTAATGTTTGTATTTGTGATCTAAGTGCTTTTTAAGTATAGTAATTTGTAACATTGTATGTTGTTACTAATGCTATCCCAGCATGATATGAGATCTTTACATTTTTTAATACTTGTTAACTACAGACATCTTTTATAAATTTAGTGTAAATAGTTATGACATTTGCAATGAAAAGATTTTGAAAATATTTAGTCTTGTACTTTTACTTACAAACATTCCATTAAAATAATTGTATATTAAACTGAAATGTTATTAAAGTGATGAATGTTTAGATAGAAATCCGCTTTGTTTCAACAATTAGCTGCATTGTGTATTTGCCTTTTTTAAAAGCGTGTTTAATATTTTTGGAGTTTATTATGCATATTTAACAACTGTGCACGTCTTCAAATATTTGCATAAAACAGCTCATAATAATGGTCAATTTACTTTTTTCGATTGAATGCACAAATATTCACAGAAAAGATTAGTCAATATTACAGTTGTCCACTACAAATATATAAATTCTATATTTACTAGCATTAAAAAAAATCTATTTAAATGGATGCAAACTAAATGGCATTTATGTTTGGTTAAAATCATCTTGTAAAATAACATAACTTTCTTATTTTTTATCTGGCCATAACATTCAGCTGATTATATTGGAAATTGAAAAACCTCAGATTAGATAAAGGACAGATATTTACTGAATTATTGTGGGTCAGACATTGTATATCAACATGACACTGAAAAGTGGCCTGTATGAAAAGGCTAAAGCAAGATGGGGAAAAAAACAGGTATCTTATTAGAAAAAAATATCTCCTGACCTTGAGTTAAAGATTGAAGAGTTATTGTTCGTATATATTTCAAGTTGGACTTTTGGAATTTGTGATTTAAAGAAGCACATTTACCAAGATGTCTCTAGAAATTAAAGTTACAAATATATAATAAAAAAATGCTGTTTATTAGATATTTTATTTTCTGATAAAAATATAAGTTTATAAACATAAATTAATGTTTAAGACTATAAACAACTGGATGTATCGAGAAGACAATAAAAAGGACAGTAAACAACATGTAACTACAATATTTTTCTGCAGTCTTCCAACAGATTAACATAAAAGTGGAGTGTTTATGTTATTAGAAAGAACACATTAACACCTTGTTTGCTGCAGTTGCTCATCAGAGGTCAAATTCCATCCATCACTTTTTTTTTTTAGAAGAGACACTCTGGATTTAAAGGGACATGAAACACACATTTTTTCTTTCATTATTTAGAAAGAGAATGCAATTTTAAAAATCTTTCTAATTTACTTATATTATCTAATTTGTTTTATTCTCTTGATATTCTTTGCTGAAAAGCATATCTAGATATGCTCAGTAGCTGCTGATTGGTTGCTGCACATAGAAGCCTCGTGTGATTGGCTCACCATATGCATTGCTTTTTCTTCAACTAAGGATATCTAAAAAATGAAGCAAAATAAATAATAGAAGTAAATTGTATAGTTGTTTAAATTTCTATTTTCTATCTGAATCATGAAAGAAAGACTTTGGGTTTAGTGGCCCTTTAAGACTACAGACGACAAGATTTGCCACTATCATTAACGTTAACAAAATATCCTTTGTTTGGCTTTAGCAGAAATTATAACAGACAACCACAAAAGTGAAAGAGATATGTGGCAAGGTTAGGTTTATGAAGACTTAGAAATATTCTTAAAAAACCCCCAAAAAAGTGCAGATGTATAAGCTTTATAATACCCTGTCTAAGCAATACAAAATTTCTCATTTGTCCCAATGTAAGATATTAAACAAATAGATATGGACTAATCATATATATTGCGTTAATAGTAAGCTCAGACAGGTGATAAGCACAATTATACATTTTTATAAAATACAATCCAAGCCAAGAAAATGTATACTGAACTCCAGTGTCTGCAATGTAATGCCTATACTCTAAAGCTCTTATATTTGGGCAGTGAGCATTCATCTCCAGATGTGCCTTTCTTTACATTGACATCTGCCTGCGGTTTGCAATACTGAACATACAGTAGGGGCATAACTGATCACGTGATCGTATTGGGAACGTGTAGTGGCTTGTTGTTTCTAAGTTTGTCATGATTGTAAAGGCATTACTTTGTAGACAGTGGAGTTCAGTATATGATAGAACTACATGCTAATAGCTCACGGGAGACAAAGAAGTACCAGACCAATAATGAGCAGTGTGGAACCGTCACATACCCTTGTTCACCTGATGCATGATGTGAGTAGTGTGCTCGTTGGAAGATACTGCACCATAAGTCCTTTTTTTCTTTTGCAGACAAGATGACTATTAATCACCTGTGGATAGACTTTTTAATTGGAACCATATTGCTTTAAGATATATATTTTTTTGTGTTTGTATTTTCTTGGATTGGATTGGATTTTATAAATATGTATATTAAAAATTTACATTATGCTTATCACCTGCCTAAGGTTATTATTAGCTCAATACATACAGTCTGTATTTATGGGCTCTTTCATTTTTCAAAACTGGAAAATCAAATTTTCAGATTAAAATTACAGAAAAATTGGGGGAAATATAGTATATTGCAAAGCTGTGTTACTATAACTAAGCATTTTATATTACAATCTCAAAGTGTTTTATGTCCCTTAAAAAGCGACATCATTGTCAAAACTGAAACATGCATGAGAGTATTTTAATTTTGATTAAAAACATTTCATTTTTGCAGTAAACTTATATTAACGAAAATGCTTCATATATAAATTATTACTATTTCAAGGAACTATGACACACCAATCTAGTGAGCTCACATTCAAACATTGCACCTTCTCAGAGAGCTTGTAGTGATTTATATGATACAAATTCAATCATCACTGCTGTGATAGATGCCATCAAAGCTCTGAGCAGAAGCAGCATATGTAAATATGTTCTTGAAACAGTAATACATTTTGCTAGAAGTATATTGCAAAAAATGTTTATTTCAAATAAAAAAATGCATTCATGCAAACAGATTTCACAAGAGGAACTATTGGAGGTAATTAAAAATCTCCCTTCTAATAAAGGCCCAGGTCCAGATGGGTTTTCCGATCAGTATTATAAAACATTCAAAGATATTCTATCCCCGTACATGCTGTCAATGTTCAATTCAATAAGTAAAGATATCCCCCTTCTCAAGGACTGCTTTGGAAGCACACAGTTGTTCTCCCAAAACCAGGTAAAACTCCAGATATTGCATCTAATTTCAGACCGATATCATTACTTAACATTGATCTTAAGATATACTCAAAGATTTTAGCCAATAAACTCAATTTGATTCTCCCACATATTATCGATAGTGACCAAGTGGGGTTCATCCTATCTAGAGAAGCCAAATACAACACAGTCAGAGCAACACATCTAATACATCATGCCCAATCCACACAAACCCCCATTGTGATAGTGTCTGCGGATGTGGAAAAGCCTTTGATCGCGTCTGCTGGCACTTTCTTCATGAAATCCTTTACAAATTTCGATTAGGAGATACTTTAATTTCTAAAACAATGGCGTTGTATACCTTCCCTTCCAACAAAATAAGAGGTAATGGGATAACTTCCAATTCATTCACCATAACAAATGGCACCAGACAGGGGTGTCCCCTGTTGCCACTAATATTCGCATGCGTGGTTGAAGCTCTCGCTACTGCCGTGCGTTCCAATGCAGATATCCAGGGAATACAAATCCAAGATACAAATCATAAACTCCTACTATACGCAGATGACATCATATTCTGTCTAACGAACCCAGTTTAAACAATCCATTCCCTCTTTACTAGCTGAATTGGTTACATTTCAAATGAACTCTAACTACTTAATCAATAAATCAAAATCAGAACTTTTGGCAGTAAAATGCAATGACAATCTCCTATCTCAAATTACCAATATGAGCCCGTTCTGCATTCAATATTCTTCTTTGAAATATAGGGATACACCTCACCCCTAAAACACAAGACCTATTTAAGGCTTATTACTTACCCCTACAAAATACACTAATAGCAAATATGTCATCGTGGAGATCAAAGAATATTTTATGGTTAGGTAGAATTAATTAAATTAAAATGAATGTCCTACAAACTCTTTCAATCCCCCTGCCTATTAAGTTTGTACTTCAAAACAGAATATTTGAATTCAATTGGGATAAGCACAAAGCGAGAATAAACACCTAATGTGTACACCTATTAAAGATGGGGGGCTAGGGGTGCCCAGTTTAAAAATTACAGGAAAGCCACTTTTCTTCAGCGTACAATTGACTGGTTCATAAACTATAAACATAAAAAGTGGGTAAGATTAGAGCATGACATCATAAATACAACACACAGAGTCTTTTGCTGGCAAGAAAACTCAGTAATTAGACAATCAAAAATAATTTCATAATTCAGGAATCATACAGGATATGGGATAAGGCATTATCAGAGAATCCTTTCCTCTCAACCAGATTCTCCCCACTTACTCCTCTCACAGACAACAGACTTTTCACCAGGACAAGATTGGGGGAACTCAAAACATAAATCACTCCATAGAGCAATCATGAGTTACCAACTAGGTAACAAACAAGCACTTTTTTTCAAGAACTAGGCTGCTGGAGGATGGTTTTTCCATCTTCTCGAATTGAATTTTTCTACATCAATGCCACTCTTATATTCTAAAACGCCCAGACAGAAAAAATATACTACGCCCTATGACTCCTTATGAATCTCTATGTACTATTTCACTAGTATACTCACTACTACAATCCGCACCCCAGGATACTCCCCTTACTTCATTGACTGATGGTCTGACGAGCTAAATACCAAAATATCACAATTTGACATGACTCGTATATTCTCTAATGTAACTAAAGTCTCCTCCTCTAGCAAAATTATCGATACCAACTTAAAAATCATCCAACGATGGTACCTGACACCCTCTAGAATAAATAAATTATTTGCATCTGCAAGCGATAAATGCTGGAGATGCGAAAATTAATTAGGCACCATGGGACATATATGGTGGAATTGCCCCCTTATTCAAACATGTTGGGAAATCATTATAAAGGCTACCTCTAAAATGCTAAATGTAGATTTACCACTAGACCCACTACTATGGCTACTTAACAATATACCTCATAAACTTCCAACATACAAAAATAAATTAATATTTCTAGTTAGTAACAGTATGAAGTCCCTTATTGCCCAAAAATGGAAGAGCAGAGAAACACTCACACTGACTCAATGGTATAGTAAATTCTACCGAATACTAGAATAAGAAGAATATGCTTATATGCAACACAAACAATTATTCATAGTTGAAGCCTTCATATATGAAGAGTTTCAACATTAACCAACCACACTCACTTAACCTTAACATAAAATGCAGTGATTGGGAAAAAGTTCTATTTCTTTTTCTGGCTTTAAAGTTATATACATTGAAAACCACAGTTATTATACAGTTTTATATGTATCTTTTCAATTTGATCTATATCAGCTTCTCTTTGTATGTACAAACAACCAAATGTATACATGTCTTTTTCTTTGTATATTTAGTCATTATTGTACTGATTCAATTTATTTACATAAATAAAGCTGATTTTAAATAAATAAAAAAAATGCATTCATGCATGTGTTTGACTATGATATTCCTTTCAATCTACATACATACAGACACATAATTTGTGTTCAGTTCATACATTTTCCACCACAGAGGTAAACTATCCCAGCCTGATCCAGCTGGATTAATGAGCATGGGATTGGATTAAGGGCTAGATTTATTAACGCTGAGGCGTACATGTATGCCTCAGCTTGCCTGTGGCAAGGCGAAATTACCCGCAGGTATTCACCATTGCACACGAGCGTGCAATCCCGCCCCCTGCCCGCGCACAGCCAATCACTCGCGGGCAGGAGCTGTCAATCTCCTCGGTCGGACCCGACCGAGGAGATTGAATTTCGCCACCTTAGAGGTGGCGAAGAGCTTAGGGAAGCAGCGGTCTGGTGACTGCTGCTTGATAAATCACGGCGAGCAAGTTCTTGTGAGAACTTGCAGCCGTAAGTGCTTGATAAATCGAGCCCAAAACAGCAGCAAACATAGGTGGACATGTTCTCTGCTTGGGTACCTTGTCAAAACTACTTATTCATAAATACAGGACAATATATTATACACACAGACACATTTTTTTTTTATTTCTTTCATTTATATAAAAAGTTATACACAGCTTCTAGTGTGTATTTACCATAGCTCGATAAATTAATGGTTTTAACACAAGTGTAATAGCCACATTTAAAAGTGTAAACAGAACCATTGAGATTTTTTTGTCATGACAGTTCTATCTTTACTATTTTCCTTCAGAATTCTTAACATACATATTATATTTTCCAGCTTTAAAAAAAAAAAAAAAAAAAATCAAAATAGTTCTTAATCTTAATAGTTTTAGTTTTCATCCAATCGGCTGATAAATATTATTTGATACAAATATTTATTAAGATCTGCATGAACATTTGTAAAATGTGAAATACCTTGTTTATCATGCAGACAAAATGTGATCAGTTTGACACTGACTCTCAATGAAACAACTCAGCATTAGTTTAAACAATAAAAGCTATATGATGTACATTAAAACCATACTGTTCTCAACATTTCACAATTTTATAGCAGCAATCAATAAATCTTCACAGATCTTACATTGGATTCCCTGATTCATTTGAACAAAGCTCAGTCTTTTTAACTAGAAGTATATATACTTAAAAGCTAGAATGAAGCAAAGTGATACATTAATCCTTTATGCAGACTTATCAAATTAATTATCTACAAAAGATTATGTAGTTTTAAATTGTGACTATTGTTAAAAGAAAAAAAAAAGGTCTAGATAAACTACATAAATATCCAAAGGTTTCCACATATGTCAACAAAATGCTCCTATATGTAAGTCTAGAAAACAAGGTCATTCTTTAGAATATACAAATTGTTCTTTACACATGATATTTATGTAAATATGAAACTTGTGATTCTTCCATAGTCTCTGGTGAGGGTGTAGTACTTATGTATGATGAAAATGATCTAATCTTGCAACATTCTACAGAGTGATTGATTAGCTCAAAGCACAAGCTCATTGCTATCATTTAGGCCACTGCAAAGTAGACCTGAAACCCATTCTGCCAAGGATCTCAAACTAAATGAAAGTATTAAAATAATTCAGAAAATGTATATTGTATTCAAAACTTTTGCAGTGCAGTGTTTAAGTGTTGATCTATATAAAATGCACCCATAAACAACAGAATTAACATTTCCTTGTTTAGATTTCTGTGGAGCATAAACATGACACATGGGGTCCCATTTATGAAGCTGCGGTCATAGCTCTGGGGGCCGAGCAATAGTATCTAGCCTGATTTTCATAGTAGATTTGTTTATTCTGTAAATATTTTTATATATATATGTGAACAATAACAATATAGAGGTGGTTTTTATCAGCCAATTGTGTTAATACATGTTTAAACCTATTTTACTTTATCTTCCTAATGAAAAGAAAAAAATATATAAATAAAAATGTCATTATCGCTTATATTACATATAGCAAACAATTTAAAAGGAAATAAAAGTTGTTTCTTAGTTGATAACATACTACAGTATTGTGAATAATCCATATAAAACTAAGCAATTAGCTTCAACAAAATGTTATAATACAATGCAAAAAACCCCCACAAAACAACATTACAGTATATCTGACTTGAAAAAAAAAATGGTATATATCGGAAATATGAATAAAATATTAATGGTGCTATCACGTTATTATCTGCAGAGGTAAGGAAGTAATTATTTCAGCAGCTATAAAATTAGGCAAGTTAAGCAGGAAATAAAATAAGGCAAAAAAAGTCAGAGAAGGATTAGCTGCAGAAATAGTGAGTGAGAAATACAGATATTATGTGACTTTATAAATCATTCGTATGACCTCATCTGCAACATAGTGTTCAGTATTGAACGGCTTAATTTCGAGAGTGCAAATAAAATCAATTTAAATGTTTCATGATTCATCATGAAATGGACATTAAGGAAATCTCTCCACCACATCTAGAAGATTCATTATACTGTTACAAAAGTATCAAACAATTTTTTTTAGAAATAGGCCTCTTGTCAAGGTTACACATGTATTTGTATGTACATAAGCAGATATTATTAATCAAATCATAGGGGCAGGGAATTAACTTATAATTCAGAGACTTAAAGCTATAGGAATAATTGATCATGGAATCCTACAAGAAAAGTAAACAAAATGCAAAAAACAAATAAACAACAAAACTATTTAATATAATATAATTATAGATAGATAAAGATAGATAGATACAGAAAGATAATTAGATAGATAATCCGTTTTCCCTGAGATATCAGCTTTAGGGTCTATCCTTATTTTCTACATTGGTTTTATCATCCTGATAAAGGCCTCAATATGGAGCTGATATATTGGATAAGAATAGCACTTAGGGCCTAATATATTAACCATATTGTGGACAAGCTTCTCAACTTGCGAAGGTGTCTGCACCCCTTTGCTACATATGGGCAGTGGATACGCTTGTCCACTGGCCCATATGCATCATTATACACTCCGATGCCTGTCTTTTCTCTTGCTCTATTGATATGTTAATCACCCAGAGTGAGCGAGTTATAGGTGATTTCTCTTCGCAATCTCAGTGGTGGTGAAGAATGTAAGAAGCAGTGGCTTAATGACCACTGCTTCTTACATTGTGGGAAGCAGGCTCACATCTGCAAACCTGCCCCGCAATGGACCCGGAACAGCTTATAATGCTTCGTACATGTGGCCCCTAGAAATTAAAAGTATTCATTATTAACTGGATGTGGTGTGGATAATTATTTTGATTTATTACTGATTTTACTCCCCAGCATATTATACTATCCATGTTGTGTTGAGGTGATATTTTTAAGCATGATTATTTAATACATATTCATGTATGTAGATAACTTACAGAAGCATTCCACCTATCTTTTTATCCAGTCAAATTCTTCAAATCAGAGACTTCCCATCCCCAACAGAGCATGGCCTACAATTAGGGCTCACTCCAAACTATGTAGGAAACAGGATGGTAGAGTCGGTCTCAGTCTGCCTTCACTGTCATCTCTATATTTGTAATGTGCCAATAGATACAACAGCACTATTTATAACGTACTATAAATAAAGATAATAAAATCTCCATTTACTGTACAGTTTTCACAACATTAACTACATTTTCTGGGAGCAGCCAACCCCTTACACAAAATTATTCATTCGAATATTATAAAATGATCAACTTGTGGGAAGCTATAGGGAAACGTTAAGGGCCTGATAATTAAAAAGCTTGCCAGCATATTGAAATAAGCAAAACAAGGAGAAAGGACAGCACATCCAGATCGGACACATCCCATGACCCATAAACAGGCTCAGCTTTGGTTGCTATAGCACTCACATAAAGCTACACCATTTACAGAGTCACAGGCAGTTAACCCCGGCCTGCCTGGGTGCAGGTACAAAGGGGGAATTACAGAAACAGACACTGCAACACATAAAAATGTCCAGCACTAGCTCACAAGCTCTCAGCTAGGATTAAAAGCAAAACTGGAAGAGTTAGTTACCAGATTTGGCCAAATGGAACAAGCTCAGGTACCACGTCAAGGTCTCTTCCAAGTACCTGAGTCCCTAATACAGCCACACAACTGCAGCCACACACACAAATGCAGGTTATTAATCAAACAAACTGGGAACAAATAGGGTTCACAGACTTATGTAATCACCCTGGGCATAAGCAAAACAGGGTGATTACAGAAGTCTGTGAATCCTGACTTGTTCCCAGTTTCTTTGATTATCAGCCTGCATTTGTGTGTGTGGCTGCAGTTGTGTGGCTGTATTAGGGACTCAGGTACTTGGAAGAGACCTTGACGTGGTACCCGAGCTTGTCCCATTTGGCCAAATGCAATAACTAACTCTTCCAGTTTTGCTTTTAATCCTAGCTGAGAGCTTGTGAGTGAGTGCTGGACTTTTTTATGCGTGTGTTGCAGAGCATATTGAGAGCTCGCACAAAATATTTGGAATATTGTTTACATCTTATATGGTAATGTGTCTCTCCTTCACCGCCAGAACCATGCATAGCTAAGCTCAAGCTAAACTTTCCATTTCTAAAAATCTTTGGGGGTCCTTACAGTACTGACAAGACATCTAAGATCAACTTGCCTGAGCGGAGAGTTTTAGATCATTATGCCCTAATTGAGCATGTTGGATTTATTCTCTGTAGAGCATGTGTAAACTAAGGCAACTTTATATCACAGCAATTGCTTCAGCATTTCTAGCTAACACCTTCAATCTGTATGCCAAGTTTCACAAAGACAAAGGTGTGTTTGCCGTATGTTAGGTAAATCATTTCTTTATATCTTAACACTGAAGAGTAAATGCAACACCTATCCAAAATTACTCAACCAATCCAATTTAAGTTCTTAACAGTTGTAGTCACTAAGGGTTCCTACAAAACTGCCAAATTTCAAAGCAATTGAACCAACTAATGTTGAAAGCACCTCAAAAACAAAAATTAAATAATATGCCCGCTTAGAGTTTTAGACCCTATTTTAAAACACCTTTATACCTTCCTCACTTTATAATAGTCCTGAATCTTTTTAAATAAATATATTCTTGGTCAAAAACATTGAATTTTAAAGAGTCTTCAAACCCCATCCCCCCCAACACACACACACAATACAACAGTACAAGGCTCAGAGTAAGCCAGTCATACTCGGAGTTCAAAACTAATAGCATTTCTAAGATGATATCATGAGTAGGTTTCTTCCCAGTAACATTTATATGCTGCCTGCTGGCTATAATTAATTATATTAAAGGGGCACTAAACCCACATTTTTTTTCTTTCCTGATTCAGATAGAGCATGCAATTTTAAGCAACTTTCTTATTTACTCCTACTATCAATTTGTCTTTGTTCTCTTGGTATCTTTATTTGAAAAAGCAGGAATCTAAGCTTAAGAACCAGCCACTTTTGGTCCAGCACCAGGGTAGCGCTTGCCGATTGGTGGATAAATGTAGCCACCAATCAGTAAGCAGTATCCAGGTTTTGAACCAAAAATAGGCCGGCTCTTAAGCTTATATTTCTGTTTTTTCAAATAAAGAAGATGAAGAAATTTTGATAATAGGAGTAAATGAGAAAGTTGCTTCAAATTTGATTTTAGTATCCCTTTAAATAATTAGTAGTATTTATTTTTTTTTAAACATCTAAAAATATTTTTCTTCTTCAGGTTACTTCTCTTGAGGAAGAGAAGGAATAATCCAACAAATAATTACATCATTAAAAGCCAACATAAATATTAAGTGGCAAAGTACAATTTAATTTTTTTAGTTGTAGCATTCTGACTAGTGCAATTGGCCTACATGATTTGACCATAATACATGTGTCAAAGGTGGAACAAAAAAATGAAATGTAGGTATCTGATACTTACAGCCCACTCACACTAAGAAGTTTTATTACTGTTTTATCACATTGAAAAAAGGTGCACAATATTACAGTGGCTTGGAAAGTATGTGAGTACATTTGGTATTGCATTAGCTGTGTAGTTAATTTAACTCAATGCTACTCTTGTGTACGACAGACTATCATGATGTTGTAATGCACTGCGGATCTCATGCATCCAGCATAAACCTAAACTCAAATGACCCAGCCCTTACTTAACCCTATTAAGTGTTACATTGTCAAAAAGGGCCAGAGTATTAAAAAAAAAAACATTGTAGAACAAATTGTTAAACATTCAATTTTAGTATGTTAAGGTATATAATATGTATAATTCTTATAGTAATTATTCATGTTTTAATATATAAAAGAGCATAAAACTAAAAATATTTTTGTATACATGTTTTGCTTTTACGGCTTATTCCTGTATAGAACTACAGACAATATTTATGCAGCACAAATAAAATATATTAAATAAAATGAAAAACCGTTCAATAGATGCATAACAGTACAGTAGTAGGAAGCATATTTCAAAGGAGGAAACATGAAAGCACAGAAGCTTAAGAATATCTGGATAAAGGAAAATGTAAGGAAGTACTATTTTAGATACCAAGTACTAAATTAGTGGAACAAGCACCAAGAAGAAGTGATAGAAGCTAAACCATATTAGGGACTAATCCCAAAAATCTAATATTCTTGTGAGTAAAAAAAAAGTCAAATATAAATGTCGGATGCCGATTTATGGTTGACAAGCTACTGTACAATACATATACCTAGAGCTAAAAGACATCATTACAAATTCTATTATATTTATGTGTTTTTTTCACATATGTACCTGTTAATAAACCTAGGTTTTACTTTCAGGCTTGTATAGGTGTTTTCATCTCGACCAACAGAGCTGTGGGAGTTGATCTCATTAACCAATATTAATAGGAAGTACACAACATAGGTACTGGTTTTAATTTAAACTGCTTTTACTTAAAAGGACACTGTATTGTAACATTGATGTCCTTAATATATTTTCAATGGCTTGTTAAACCAGCTGCAGAGTATAAAATATATGGATATGTGTTCCTTTATTGTTATTGTTGTATATGAAATAGCTGTCTTTGATCATTAAAACTATTACATATTTAAATGGAAATCATTTTAAGAAAGAAGAAGAGTTTAGAATCTCTCTCTTGTTTCCCAATAGGCTGCTGCTGTCTCTTGTTTGCATATCCTTTCTTTAGATAATAATAAAAGTATTCATGTTTTCACTATTCTTGGTGGTTTCAATGACAAGCAGCTATATATATATCAGCATAATGGAGTGGTATGTAAACAAATTAATATATTCCAGTAGTTAAATGGATTATTGGGGATAAATTAAAGCAGAGAAAAATTAAAAGTACAATGTCCCCTTAAACCTTTGTGTAAAAATTGTGCTTGATCCATGCTCTCTAGAAAGCCTTAAAAGTAAATAGTCTAAACCAGCTATTTGATTTGAAGCATTTTGAGAATCTAGTTTACAGGATTTGCATTTTGGTCTCTTATTTTCAGGCAAAATATTATCAATATGTTTAAAAGCCAAAATAGTAAGATGTGAAGACGATGAGCCTCCAGTAAATAAATATGTTCAAATTTCAAATATGTAGGTTTCGTTGATGAAAAAAAATCTTGAAAATGGATCTGATATGTTCAGGTAATCAGAAGGGGTCTAGAAATCTTATCATGCCTTCTTGTCTATAGGTGTCACAGATATTAAAAAAAACATCTGCAAGCTTGACATAGCCACTGGTCTTTATTTCTGCAGCAGCAAGTGCATAATCTATTTAGAATAAAGCAGACAGGATTTGCTTTTCTTTTGGGTATTAATGGCCAGTGTTTCTGGACATGGCAAAAGGTTACAAAACATAGGTTTTGCTAGGAAGAATGTTACACACAGATGTATCATTTCTGCACAACTAACTGAGATAGCATGAGGAATAATGAGATGAGCAAACAGTCAGCTAAAATGTGTATTACTGTTTTGTTTACGCTTGTTTTTCTCAACAGTTCTCAGTTCTTCCCATTGGCAAAAATGTCTGCAGATGAGTTGCATCTTAAAAGTTATTAACAAATCAAAAATTATTTATATTGGCTAATCAGTGCAAGGGTATTTTTGGTACGAGTGTTTTTTTTCTTTTATAATATTTTAGTGATGTTATCTCTTGCTTTTGTCTGCAAAATATAATTTCCCTATGCTTCCTGGAGAGGCCAAAAAGAAAAAGAAGATGTACCCTAGGATTTCTTCAAAATAGTGTAAACCAGAAAGCTGGTTTAGGCAATATGCAGCATTTTGTAAAAAAAAATGAAAACATTTGTTTTCATTTGTAGAATAAAAAATAAAAAATAAAAATAAAAACGAGAGACATTAAAACAATTTTCTATATACACAAAAGGCATAGGGGCTAGATTACAAGTGAGACGCAAAACTGTTTTGGGCAAGCAATATCGTGTTTTTGCAAGCCTTTTTTAGTAGCCATTTATGCTTCAATCCTAACCGCAATTTCAGAGTTACACTTATACCCATATTAATACGGTCTACTAAAAAATAAAAAAAATGCACAAAAAAGTTATAAGGGCTCAAAGATATGAGATCTTGGGTGTTAGAAAAAAAAAAGCCGTCAAAGTATTTAACATAGAAATAAATAATTACTTATTCTTCTGAAGATATTGGAAACAAAAAAGCCCCAACAGTATCAGAATGGAAATCACAAATACATCATACGATCATAATGGAAAAATAACATTAACAATTGATGGACCAGTTGGAAGAACTATATTATAGCACAGTGAACATACTGCAAGTAAAAATATAGCATTCTCCCCTTTCGTTAGGAATGTAATGGAGAATAGATTATTTGAGATATACAGTTACTAAAAACACTTTATTGCAGTAGATGTCCTATTTGTTCATTTGTTTATTACCCTATGATATGTTTTTTTTTTTCTCTCTTATTTTTATGAAGCTTCGTAGACACTTTCTATCTTTAAATAACTTGTACTATTACATATCCAAAACGAAAGGCAGCACCCAGGAAAAAATCCAGCAGACTCAATAGACTCTCATATGTTGAAAAGCAAAATATAATAAGGCATCCGCAGATCTGGGTACAAAAAATGGTCAAACATGTTTCGTAAGTATTACAAATTTACTTCCTCGATGACCACTACTAGACAAATGACACCTCTCTTGATTTATAGTATGTAAAACTCCTCCCCCTGCTTATCAAAAAGCACACAAACAGGTACTCATTTCTCATAAAGCTGGTTAACATACTATGCACCTGTTTAACATACGTGGGGGGTGGGAGTAACCATTTTTTGAATACTAGAATGGATTAAATACTCTTAAATACATAGATTCAAAAACTTAAACCTAAACATAAACATAACTTGCCATCAGCAAATAAACGGGATATTCTTAAATTTGCTTATACTTTATATTACCCTAAAACATACTGTTAGCAAATAATGAAATTATTAGAATACTAAGATGATCACCCCATTCATGATTCTATGGTAAAGTGCAAAGTTGCAAGATTAGTATTTAAAGGAACACTAAATTTAAAAGCAAACTCTTACTGAAAAGTAATTAAATGTGTTATCACACCCTATAATTACTAAAAAGGTCAGTGATGTCTATACAAAAAGTTTGACATCCCACTCAGAGTTCAATACTTTTGGCATTCGTGAATCTAGATGAAAAATCAAAAAGACTTCTCGTTGTCTTAGGATCTCTTCTCTATTTCCCCCTCTGGGGTGTCTGGGAATGACTTGTATACACTGAAATGCCAAAAGTGAACTATTAGCATTATGTTCACGTTTGAAATGCAGGGAGATGGGTGTAGTGGACAGGGGGTCATCTATAGCTCTTAGATGTTCTAGAAACTGATCCTTGACAGCTCTTGTGGTTAAACCTACATACTGCTTGTCACAACCCCTGCAGGACAAAAGGTAAACTGCAAAACAAGAATTGCACGTAGAGTGCTGACGCATTTGATACACTTTACCGGTTACTTTTGAAATTAATTCAGTACCAAAAATGGCATATGAACATGACTTACATCTCATGCTGTTGCACTTGAAAAAAAACTGGTTTCAGAGATAACCAATTTGTTTTTTATGCCCTGGCAGCATGGATGGAGATAAAGTATTCTCCAAGGTTTTGGCTTTTCTGGATACAAAAGAGCATCATTTGTTTACAATTCCTCTAAGTTTATCATCAGTTTCAAGAATAGATAATGACTGATGATTCCACAAATGTTGTGATATAATTTATTACTATAAAGGAGTATGTAACAGATGATGGCTGTGGACCACATGAAACCTTCAGGGTCTTCTATGAACCGTAATTAATTTCTACTTCAAAATGTGAGACTAGGGGGTAGATTTACTAATGGCTGTCTGACATGATACGCTGTAGCGTATCATGTCCGACAGACATCGCTGAATGCCAACAGCATATGCTGTCGGCATTTATTGCTGCACAAGCTGTTCACCAATCGGCTGCTAGCAGGGGGTGTCAATCAGCCCGATCAGATAGAATCGGGTGGATTGAAAACCGCAGCCTCAGAGGCAGCGGACAAGTTGTGGAGCAGCACTCTTTAGTCCGCTGCTTTATAACTGCTGTTTCTGGCAAACCTAAAGGCTCTCGCGGAAACAAGGAGAACAAGGACCCTAGATATTTAGCAGACTTTGGTTTGGTTCATTGTGTTTTGCACTCTGTATCTTTTTCACTTGTTATCTGTGTATTAGAAAGTGATGACTAAAGATTGAAAAAATGAAAATAAATAAATACATTGCTAAATATTTATTTGTATATATATATATATATATATATATATATATATATATATATATATATATATATATATATAAATAAATAAATAAATAAATGTACAAGCATGGACTGCATTTACTGGATTTGAATAAATAAGGTGCTATTTATTGCACGGCAACGTTTTGGGGTTCGCATTTAAATCCAGTGAGTGCAGTCATTGCTTGAACTTGTATTTGAAATTTCTGACTTTGCACCCTGTGTGTGTGTACATATATATATATATATATATATATATATACACACATACACATACACATACATACACACACACATATATAAACACAAATATATATGTTCACATATATGGACATATTTATAAGTGCATTAGAGCCCTTTGCCATTAAGTAAATGACCAGATGTAAAAACATATATATGCAATATTCATATTTAATAAAGATTTTAACTAAGTATTTACTGTAAATATTTCACATTTGCTAATGTGAATATGCTTCTTTGTTTGCGCGATGTGTGTTTTTTTTTCTCTAGACTTCTATGGGAAATGTAAAAATATGATTATGTTTGTGCGATCTCGGGTGTTTTTTTTTCTCCATTGATTTCTATGGGGGAATACATGCACACGGAAACTTAAGTTAGGATTTTTGTGCTATTCGGGTTACCACCTGCGTAAAATAATTTTTTTTGGAACTTGTAATACGAATGCAACCGGACTAGAGCAAAAAGCTTAACTCTAGCAGAGTTTTCGCAATTGTGGAAAAAATAAATAAATAATAATAAATATATATATATATATATATATATATATATATATATATATATATATATATATATATATATATATATATATATATATACACACACATATACACACACACACACACCATGCCACTTGCAATCTAGCCCATAATGTTTTCAAAATGCTTAAAATTGCCTAAACCAGCTGTTGATTTTCAACAATTGCATGATACAGATTTTATTTTTGGGCCCTTAAGGAACCTGAGGCAGGCACATAAAGTTTACACAAAAGTAAGAGGTCTCTAATATTTCTTTAATGCTCCTTTGATTAAATATTTAGTGTATGACTTACAGGTCACTCAAAGTTCCTTAAAAAATGTTCAAATGACAAAGAGTTAAGCTTAAAAATCAATTCTAGTGTGACACTTTGGGCTCCATGTATGAAGTAGTATAAACTGCTCCAGAGCCCTTGCGAGGCAGGTTCGCTCATGCGTGATCAAGCTCAGGGTGATTTCTCTCCACCGCCTCAGAGATGGCGAAGAGTGTAAGCAGCAACGGTCTGATGACAGGCCCTTTTCTCACAATTGGTCACACGAGAGAAGGGTGGACTTTACACTCTCAGCATACAATGATACATACGGTTAACAGACAGAATCCGGTGCCGTATGAAGCTGGTCTGCTCGCCTTATAATTCATGTGGGCCTTTACATTTCCCAAAGCTCTCCATAAAATAAGACTAAGGTGAAAGAAAAAAAGGAGTAGAAAATATAATATAAATCAATGTGTGTTTTTCTAAGACAGTTTAGTGTAATGTAAAAACACACAAAAATGTTCCAAAATAGTTGAAAGGAAGTTATTTATAGCAATACTACTACTAATAACAATAATTTTTAGTTGTAGTAATTGCTGCATATTGTAATGCATTATGTATATGGTTTTAAATCTCTCTTTTGCCTGGCATCAACCGTAGGAATATAGTCTCTTAAACGGAGCTCCATTATTAATAGAAAGTCCTAAACTATAATATATGCCCATATCAGATTTAAACAAACTGAGAAAGTATTATGAAGAGTTAATAGTCTTCAGCAACCATAAATTGATTATGATGTGTATACTTTATTAATCCTCAAACTGCCAGAGGGTTTTGAAGAGCATTTAAAAGCAAAGCGTGGAAGGCCCCTCCAGCACAAAAGGGATTACATGTTGTATCATGAGATATCAACACCATTTAAAATTATTTTCACAATAATGTTACTAAATTGAACGGTTGCCAGCTACTCATTTTGAAAGCAATGTCAAAGTTACATTTCTTTTGTATAATCTGTTAACAGTTATTGCTTGTTTGCTTTTTAATTACATGTATTCCCATTTTCTCTATCTTTATTGTTTATAGTATGCAATTTAAAGATAGGTTTTATTAAGCTGCTTAAATGAATTTAAATATGAAAAAAAATAAAAATAAAGTTGAATAGATAAATAATTATGCATCCTACAGGACAGTCTTCTATCTACGGATCTTAGATGTTTTATTCCTAATGTGTTTAAGGTAATTTCAATACACCACCTCAGAGGTAGCAAAGAGTGTAAGAAACAGAGGTCTGGTGATGGCATGGAGAGAGAGAAAAAGAGAGAGAGAGAGAGAAAAAGAGAAAGAAAGAAAGAGAAAGAAAGAAAGAAAGAAAGAAAGAAAGAAAGAAAGAAAGAGAGAAAGAAAGAAAGAAAGAAAGAAAGAGAGAGAGAGAGAGAGAGAGAGAGAGAGAGAGAGAGAGAGAGAGAGAGAGAAAGAAAGAAAGAAAGAAAGAAAGAAAGAAAGAAAGAAAGAAAGAAAGAAAGAAAGAGAGAGAAAGAAAAAGAGAGAGAGAGAAAGAAAAAGAGAGAGAGAGAGAGAGAGAGAGAAAGAAAGAAAGAAAGAAAGAAAGAAAGAAAGAAAGAAAGAAAGAAAGAAAGAAAGAAAGAAAGAAAGAAAGAAAGAAAGAAAGAAAGAAAGAAAGAAAGAAAGAAAGAAAGAAAGAAAGAAAGAGAGAGAGAGAGAGAGAGAGAGAGAGAGAGAGAGAGAGAGAGAGAGAGAGAGAGAGAGAAAGAAAGAAAGAAAGAAAGAAAGAAAGAAAGAAAGAAAGAAAGAAAGAAAGAAAGAAAGAAAGAAAGAGAGAGAGAGACTTGACTTTTAAAATAATTTTACAATATTTTACATATTACATAAAAACAATATTTTTTTTTATTTTTTTTCACAAATGCATAATTACATTTTAATTTTCAATATCACAAATTACATTTCCTATGCTCCACTTAGATTTAAACGATTCTAAATCATGAATCATCTTCTAAAATCGATAATGGATGTGTACTCTAGATGCTACTAATAAACTAAACACACATTTTCTACTTTTAAGAATAACCAACTTTGACTGTCCTAACAAAAAGTTAGCTAAAACAATAGAATGCCTTTTAACAAAATTGTATTGAAAGAGAGAGAGAGATAGAGGGAGAGAAAGTGAGAGCGCAAGAGCATATATATATACACATGTTGATTGGAGTAGCCGTGTTAGTCCAGAGATTTAAATATCAAAATAACAAGAGTATTGCATTGAGCAATGATACTTTTTTATTGGACTAACTATACATTTATAAGATGACAAGCTTTCAGAAGAGTGCAATACTGTTATTTTGAGAGATATATATATATATATTTTTTCACATACATACATACATACATACATACACACACACACATAATTTAATCAATATCTATCACGTTGGTTCATTTGTGCATTATGAGACATGTACTGGAGACTATGGGGGGTAGTTATCAAGCCGTCTACTTTACCTGCCTTGGCCGGTTCAGTACGCCCGCCTAAGCTCACCTACCATCGCCGCCGCGGACCTGCAAAATTTCACCTAAGTTATCAAAAAAGCTGTCAAAAAGCCACGCACCAAGTACGGGGCGATGAGCAGCGGACTGTGAGAGTTATCACTCATCCGATCTCGCTGCTCTTCGGCTTTTTGACAGCTTTATTGATACCCCTGTCACTAAGCACCCACACTAACTACACTGTTCTACCCCCTATACCGGCGCCCCTGGAGCCCCCCCGCAACTGAAAGTTATTAACCCCTAAACTGCCGCTCCTAGACCCCGCCGCAACTCTTATAAATGTATTAACCCCTAAACCGCCGCCACCTACATTATACCTAGTAACCCCTATCCTGACCCCCCTATATCGCCGCCACCTATAATAAAGTTATTAACCCCTATCCTGTGGATCCCGGACCTCGCTGCAACTAAATAGTTTAACCCCTAAACCGCCACTCCCGGACCCCGCCGCAACCTATATTAAACTTATTAACCCCTAATCTGCCCCCCTACAATAAATGTATTAACCCCTATTCTGCCCCACTCTACACCGCCGCCACTGTAAAAAAATTATTAACCCCTAAACCTAAGTCTAACACTAACCCTAACACCCCCCTAACTTAAATATTAAATAAATCTAAATAATATTTCTCTTATTAACTAAGTTAATCCTATTTAAAACTAAATACTTACCTTTAAAATAAACCCTAATATAGCTACAATATAAATAATAATTATATTGCAGCTATCTTAGGATTTATTTTTATTTTACAGGCAACTTTCAATTTATTTTAACAGGGTACAATAGGATTTATTTTACAGGTAATTTTGTATTTCTTTAGCTAGGTAGTTATTAAATAGTTAATAACTATTTAATAACTATTCTAACTAGCTAAAATAAATACAAAGTTACCTGTAAAATAAATATAAATCCTAAAATAGCTACAATGTAATTATTAATTATATTGTAGCTATCTTAGGGTTTATTTTACAGGTAAGTATTTAGTTTTAAATATGAATAATTTATTAAAGTATAGTGTAGTGTTAGGTGTAATTGTAACTTAGGTTAGTTTTTATTTTACAGGTAAATTTCTCTTTATTTTAGCTAGGTAGCTATTAAATAGTTAATAACTATTTAATAGCTATTGTACCTAGTTAAAATAAAATGAAAGATGCCTGTAAAATAAAAATAAATCCTAAGATAGCTACAATGTAATTATTATTTATATTGTAGCAATATTAGGGTATATTTTAAAGGTATTTAGTTTTAAATAGGATTAATTTAGTTAATAAGAGAAATATTATTTAGATTTATTTAATTAATATTTAAGTTAGGGGGGTGTTAGTGTTAGACTTAGGTTTAGGGGTTAATAATTTTATTACAGTGGCGGCGGTGTAGGGGAAAGGATAGGGTTTAATAAATTTATTATAGGTGGCAACGGTGTAGGGGGGGCAGATTAGGGGTTAATAAGTTTAATATAGGGTTGCAGCGGGGTCCGGGAGCGACGGTTTAGGGGTTAAACTATTTATTTAGTTGCGGCAAGGTCCGGGATCCACAGGATAGGGGTTAATAACTTTATTATAGGTGGCGACGGTATAGGGGAAGCAGGATAGGGGTTAATAGGTATAATGTAGGTGGTGGTGGGCTCCGGGAGCAGCGGTTTAGGGGTTAACATATTTATTATAGGATAGGGGTTAACATATTTATTATAGTGGCGGTGGGCTCCGGGAGCGGCGGTTTAGGGGGTAAT
>NC_069501.1:908444618-908464618 GCF_027579735.1 Bombina bombina | reverse complement strand
CATTGTATTATAGTATATTGCCTCTTCTTGGGTGACCATTGTTCTTTATCTGTGATACAATCATTTTTGATTCATAATCAGTGCTGGCTAAGATAGTGTCTCGTTTTTTTTTTTTAACCTCAGTCATTCTCTTTTGGTGTGTGTGTGTGTGTGTGTGTGTGTATATATATATATTCCTGACTGTAGTTTTATCATAATACAGTAGAATTACATAATATACATATTAACATGTGCATAATACAAAGTCAATGCAATAACACTATGAATTTCGAATAAGCAGTAGATTTTTTTCTGAAAAGTTTATATTTTTCCCCATTTGCTGGTCCTGTATCATGTGACAGCCATCAGCCAATCATAGAATAGTACGCATATACCCTCTGAACATGTGCACATGCTCAGTAGGAGCTAGTGCCTCTAAAAGTGAGTTTTTTTAAAAAGACTGCAAAATTTGAAAATAGAAGTAAATTAGAAGGTCTCTTAACTCTTCCTACTCTATCTGAATCATTAAAGTTTAATTTGACTTTAATGTCCCTTCAAGCAAAACAAGAACAGAAAACTGGATGCCACTGGCATGGAGTATAAATTAAATTAAATATATATAAATAAATAAATATATATATATATATATAATTTTGTACTCCCTCTACATTATGTAAGTCGCTTCAAACTCAGCTGTTTCAAAGCCTGGGTAAGGTTGGCTCTATTTTTTTTAAAGTTTAAGGACATCTTAACCTAAACCAAGTAAGGGCAGTTGAGTTTGCAGCTGGCTTTAACTGGATAGACTCCAGTGTCTGACAGTAACATTTCCTGATAGATGTTTACACTGTAAAAGCATTATTCAAGTCTTCAGATTTATTATTAATATCCTCACATGAAGATAGATGCAAATGAAGGCTATTTCTTAAAATAAATCTCAAACAACTTTATATCCTCCTTTAGGATTAAACCTATTCCAGCTTTTATCATTTTGGCCAAGGTGTTCAATCTGATATAAAACGGGGAAAAAAAGTTAATGAATGTTCATTCTTGTTGCATTTTATAGCGTATTACGACAATGACGACTGATGATTATTTATTAATTGTACAGTTCTCTTTTTAAAACACCCGTTTTGTTTCTGGTGGAGATTTATCCTTGATGTCATGTTGAGCATGAACATGTACACTGCAGTATTAGATATTCATAAAAAAAAGGAATAATTACAATATAAACACCTGCCAATACCTCTAGGTAAGGGTTATTTTCTGTTCTTTCATATGTATGAAAATGTTTTTAATTTCCATTGTGGCTCTGCATTCAAACAGACAAGCGTGACTGTCTGAGGAATCAAGTAAAGGAAAAGATTTTCACATCCAATTCACATAATAGTGAGGAATGTTAAAGCCTGGCTCATGATGAATGAGCACTATAAACAAACTGCCACCACCACAAAGGCCTATGGATTTCTAATTCTGTTGCCCTACAGATTAAACCGCTGTATGTGAAAGGTGAAATAGCATCTCTTCCAAATGAACCTACAGAAATGCTGGAATGGATTGAAATAAGCCCTGGCCCCCAGCCTTAATGCCCAGTATTATCAATTTCAATGATTAATATAATGTCACCTTGCAATCTATTTCTTTAGTTGCTGCTATTATTATACTTAGCTAATTCAGGAAATCTTACTAAATGGATTAGGTTTGTAATGCTTGCAGCGTGCCTTAGTTAAAAATATGAATAGCTCTGTCACTCAACATTTGCTGAGTACAAACCTTTTAAAGCTAAAATTAAAATCTCTTTTACAAAAAATACATGTTGCTGTATCTCTCTCTCTCTACACACACACACGTATGTGTTTAAGTATATGTGTGTGTTAATGTGCGTGTGTATGTATATGCATAATTATATTAAAGAGTCGTCTAAATCTGGATGTGTCCATGTTTCATAGAATCTTTTTTTTCCCTCCATATAAAAAACACTTGAGTCACAAATCACTATAAAGGATAGTAGACAAAAAGTCATTATAATTAGACATTTGCTACAGTTAAAGTAACTCATGTTTAGAAAGATTAACGCTAAGAGAACAGATATGGGGCTTAGAAAACATATAGAGAGAGAATTCTATAAGGATTAGCGCTCATAATGGGCATTTCTTTAAAATATGCTTTTTTCCTCTCATTTTTAAAGCTGGTTTTCAAAAGGTAGTCATGCCTATATGAAGATTAAAAGAGATATTAAACACTTTGAATGGTAATATAAAATGTTTATATTTATATGTAGTAAAAACATTGCAATTTCATTATTTATTATGTTCCCCTTTCTTGTAATTTAAATCTGAAAATTGTGGGCTATACTGTGTTAAAGTCCAGACTCCATAATTAACAGTATATTCCATACAGTAATGTGTTTCACACTCTAATGACCAATTTAGAACTGTTCCTAATTGACCTTAGCAGACATGGGAAATCAATTGCTTTAAAGACACAAATTGTACAGTGATTTCTTTGTAATATAAAATGTCTGCATAATATTCTCAAGCTAATCTTTGCCTTTAATACTTCATTCTATCTTGCATTTATTTAGTGTTTAATGTACATTTAAACCTTCATTTTAACCAGATATAAATTATATTCTAGACTTAGCAATGCGTGCACTACAGTCAGAAACGTAGCAGAAGGCATGTCTGAAGAAAAAAAAAATGATAGAGTGACAGATGGCAGGAATAAAAGTATACATAATAGATTAAGAGATCACATGGACAGAATTACAAAAGGTTGCTTTTTAAAAAAAAAAAAAAAACTAGGTAAATTGTAATACAAGGTAAAATCATTATGGTTTTCCAATTTAAATTGATTTATGCATTACTCACTAACGTATTCATTAAAGGGAAAAATGGCAGTTCAAATGTTTTTGTTTCCTAATCTCTGTACCAGTCCAGTAATGTGCAATAAAATTTGTTTTGAAATCTCAAATTGCTTAAATCAGATTTTCAATTTAGTGCTTTGTATCTTTTCTTAGCCCTGATTTTCTAGCATGGTGTAAACATTGGAAGATATTGCAGACAATGGGCTTCATGGGTTCACATATAAAAGCCTGCTTCCCACAATGTAAGCAGCAGTGGTCATTAGACAGCTGCTTCTTACAATCTATGCCACCTCTGAGGTGGCAAGGGAAAATCACTCAGAGCTCACTCGCTCTTAAAGATTGACGGTCTCTTCTCTCACATTATTAGCTGTATGAGAGAAGGGGCGGGAATTACATGCTCACTTGAGGGTGTAATGATACATACAGGCAGCGGATCCTGTTCATCTGCTGCCCATATGTAGCGAAGGCGAGCAAACAACTTCTTGAGTCTAGAACCTTGTCCGCTCACTGCTTAGTATATGGGGGCCAATGCGTTATTTTGTATTGTATAGCAATATTGCTGAAGGTCAAGGGTCCCTTTAAAGGACCAGTCAATACAATAGATTTGCATAATAAACAAATACATGATAGCAAGGGGCCAATTTATTAAGGGCCTAATGCTCCTTAACTCGCACGCCTCCTCTGAGGCTGCGGACATCAGTCCACCCGATCTTACACAATCGGGTTGATTGACACCCCCTGCTAGTGGCCGATTGGCCGCGAATCTGCAGGGGGTGGCATTGCATGAGCAGTTCACCAGAACTGCTTGTGCAATGTTAAATGCCAACAGCGTATGCTGTCGGCATTCAGTGATGTTGGGCGGACAGGATCCGCTACAGTGGATCATGTCTGTCTGACTGTTAATAAATCAGCCCCTTAGGGGCATATTTAACTATGTGTGAGTGGACATGATATGAAGTAGCATATTGTGTCCACTGCACATCGCTGAACATCGATAAATGCCAATAGCATACTCTGGAAAGTTGTTTAAAATTTCTTCCTTTGTCTGAATCACGAAAGTTTAATTTTGACTTGAATGTCCCTTTAATTCCAGCCACACTACCCATGCCCAGAAAGAGATATTACAGTATTTCTTGTTCTTTAAAAATAAAAAAAAAAAAGGAAGAATAGGGGACACAGACATCTGCATATTCTCATCCTGTCAATCAAAATTAGGTTTACCCCAACAAAAAAAAATGAATAAAAAATACCCCCCCATTTTTTACCTGGTACGGGCTCCCCTGTCACACCAAAACAAGTTGCATGCCCTGGCGTGGGAGGGGCATAGCCATTGATTTAAAAAAAAAAAAAAAATGTAAGAATTGTTGCATCTCCTTTGTCAGTTATATGCTTTAAAAAGAGACCCTTTTGTTAAATTATTTTAAAAGCCCATAACTATATTTGTTTCAAAATAAGCATAATGTGTTCCTAAAAAAGGCAATGGTTGCAGTTATAACGTTAAAATAAATTAAAATGGGATTGTAGTATTGAATTCTAAAATTATTCTGCGCATTTACAATACAACCCACTGTTTTTTTCTGTATTCAAATTGTAATTAGACACAACTACCTGTTAATTTTAGTACCATATAGTAAAGAAAGATACATTTAAATATTATTTTAAAATAACATATTAACAGTTCTGTATTATAGCTTTGTGTAACTACATGTTTCTTATGTTCTTTTGTAAAAAATCCAATTAGGTTTTTTTATTCTGACTTCAATAAATGATTCAACAGATATTTATAATTTTATAACTTTTATATAATGTTCAATCAGAAAAGCTTTTTTTATTTCTATTTTCTGTTTACTTATTTAATTGAATGGGTTTAACTCCCTTGTGGGCAACAAATGAATGATACATTATGAAGTTTATTAGTTGCCTTAGGCCGCTAAGGTGTAAAAAGAACATTTTTATTAATATTAAAATGTAATTCTTTGTACACACAATGGACTCCATTTATCAAGCAGTGGATGATGCTTTGGAGGCCCATCATTTCAGGCTGGCCTAAAACTAAAGTCAAAACTGCTGCTAAAAGGTGGAGAATTTAAATCATCCTGATCCGATACGATTGTGATGATTGACAGCCGCTGCTAGAGGCCAATTGGCCACCAGTGATCAGGGGTGGCATTGCACAAGCATTTCTGGTGAAATACTTATGCAATGAAAAATGCAGACAGCATATGCTGTCCACATTTAGCGATGTCCAGCGGAAATTATTAATCGAGCCCAATGTATTCTACAATATTACTTTTAGGAGTAATAGATTCTTATTGGTGCGCAAAATACCTCTTGCACAAACACCTATCTGCTCCCAAAAACAGATAGAAATGGAAAAGGAAAAGTGTAACAGTTTGGTGAAAGTGCTCTAGCAGCAACAGGGGATTGATATATAACTAATAAAAAAGACAAATGCTATCTAAAATCAAATTATATTTAAAAAAATCAATATATCAATTTGTAGATAAAATATATAAACATTTATTGTAATAAACACAGAATGTTCAATGTTACAAATCTATGACCGGTCATAAACAATTTGATTTAAAAACCTTCTTGATAAAATCTATAAAGTTGGCAAAACATGTTATTAATATTTATTTTGTTGAAGATATTACACCTAATAATGAACTTAAGAAGCATAAATATGACTAAAATGACAGAAATATTAGCGGTGCACCACTCTTTGATTTTTAAAATACTAATAAGATTTGTCACCATTCCACGTTAAATGAAAAAAATATTGATTTAATATGCGTGATCTATTGCACAAATATCCAAAAAGTCACACTGTTGGGTAAAGTTGTTGGTATATAAGTTAGATTGTATCTTAATAACTTGTCCCATATAGTGGTTAGTAGTTCTAATGCTATGTGTTCCTGCGTACTTTTCGGTTAATACAGGGTAGCCTGTTTAGCAAGATGTGATAGCTTGTAGGTGGGTCGTGTGTTTCACTCGCACTATCGGCTACTTTACCTCTAAGTGCCTGCCTGTCTGTTTGTGGGTATGTCTCGTCCACTCACCGTCTGGCACAGGTAGCGTTGCAGCCCCACAGATCGTCTGTGACGTCACATGCCCGTCCGTCCTCCTCAGAAAGTAGATCCGTCCGGGTAGGAAAACTTCAACTCTGCATAGAGTGTATTTGATGTTGTAGAAGGGAAAAGAAGTGCCAATGCAATCCTTTGCAATCCTTGGTCCCTTTAGGTGTATTATGTTAGACAAAGTTAAGTATATGTCCGTGATGCAACCATCAACGTGTTTCACCACTTGTCGTGGCTTTCTCAAGAATCTTGAGAAAGCCACGACAAGTGGTAAAACGCATTGATGGTTGCATCACGGACATATACTTAACTTTGTCTAACATAACACACCTAAAAGGGACCAAAGATTGCAAAGAATTGCATTGGCATTTATTTTCCCTTCTACAACATCAAATACGCTCTGCGCAGAGTTGAAGTTTTCCTACCCGGACAAATCTACTTTCTGAGGAGGACGGACGGGCGTTTGACGTCACCGACTATCTCTGGGGCTGCAACGCTACCTGTGCCAGACGGTGAGTGGACGAGACATACCCACAAACAGACAGGCATGCACTTAGAGGTAAAGTAGCCGATAGTGCGAGTGAAACACACGACCCACCTACAAGCTATCACATCTTGCTAAACAGGCTACCCTGTATTAACCGAAAAGTACGCAGGAACACATACCAGAAGAACTACTAACCACTATATGGGACAAGTTATTTAGATACGATCTAACTTATATACCAACAAATTTGAAAAGAACAATGAACTATATCCCAAAAGATAACTTGTATCTATGTCAAATACAAGCCTAAGGGAATAAATAATGTTTTTTACGACTTCCTTAAATCAGGGTAGCTGTTTTACTTCAGAGGCTAAACAGGTATAGTGAATGTATACAAAAAAATATAAAGTTCCAATAACTCCTGTTACCCCTATATCTTCACAGCCCCTGAGGTTTTCATTCAGTATAGATAAGTCCCACTATGTGTATATGTGGCAACAAAATCTGTAAAAAGTATTGGAAGTCCAAACAAACACATCAAAAACAAGTTACTCACTCACCCTTCTTCTTGAATGTGGTGGCCGAGTTATTTTTCTTTCAGCAGTCACTGATGTATTACAATGCTGTGAGTCACAGCAAATGTTGGAAAGAAATACCTCCGTTAGTATAAACACTGTGTGGTACATCCAGTGAGAGAGAGTGCTTGTGTAGCTGCTGGGAGCAGTTTAAAGCCAGGACAAACCCCCAAAAAATGATACAATCCAGGTACTTCCACACAGGTGGAAAAATTCCAGCAGGAAATGGATCGAGATTATCATATCACAGCCTTTAAGCAAGTCAGCCCAATAGCTCTATATCAAATATATTTGTTTGATATAGAGCTATTGGGCTGACTTGCTTAAAGGCTGTGATATTGTATCTTTACTCTGTGACTGTTCACAGTACTCTTTTTACAGATATCAATAAAGAAGCTTTTAAACTCTTAATCTCGATCCATTTCCTGCTGGAATTTTTCCACCTGTGTGGAAGTACCTGGATTATATACCAACAACTTTACCCAACAGTGTGACTTTTTGGATATTTGTGCAATAGATCACGCACATTAAATCGATATTTTTTCATTTAACGTGGAATGGTGACAAACCTTATTAGTATTTTACAAATCAAAGAGTGGTACACCGCTAATATTTCTGTCATTTTAGTCATATTTATGCTTCTTAAGTTCATTATTAGGTGTAATATCATTGGATCTTCAACAAAATAAATATTAATAACATGTTTCGCCAACTTTATAGATTTTATCAAGAAGGTTTTTAAATCAAATTGTTTATGACCGGTCATAGATTTGTAACATTGAACATTCTGTGTTTATTACAATAAATGTTTATATATTTTATCTACAAATTGATATATTGATTTTTTCAAATATAATTTGATTTTAGATAGCATTTGTCTTTTTTATTAGTTATATATCAATCCCCTGTTGCTGCTAGCGCACTTTCACCAAACTGTTACACTTTTTCTTTTACAATATTACTTTTACCTTTGTAATAAATAATAATACATGGAAAAAAACATAATTTATGTAAGAACTTACCTGATAAATTCATTTCTTTCATATTAGCAAGAGTCCATGAGCTAGTGACGTATGGGATATACATTCCTACCAGGAGGGGCAAAGTTTCCCAAACCTCAAAATGCCTATAAATACACCCCTCACCACACCCACAAATCAGTTTAAAGCATAGCCAAGAAGTGGGGTGATAAGAAAAAAAGTGCGAAAGCATAAAAAAATAAGGAATTGGAATAATTGTGCTTTATACAAAAAAATCATAGCCACCACAAAAAGGGTGGGCCTCATGGACTCTTGCTAATATGAAAGAAATGAATTTATCAGGTAAGTTCTTACATAAATTATGTTTTCTTTCATGTAATTAGCAAGAGTCCATGAGCTAGTGACGTATGGGATAATGACTACCCAAGATGTGGATCTTCCACGCAAGAGTCACTAGAGAGGGAGGGATAAAATAAAGACAGCCAATTCCGCTGAAAATAATCCACACCTAAAATAAAGTTTAAATCTGATAAGGAAAAAAACCCTGAAATTATAAGCAGAAGAATCAAACTGAAACAGCTGCCTGAAGTACTTTTCTACCAAAAACTGCTTCAGAAGAAGAAAACACATCAAAATGGTAGAATTTAGTAAAAGAATGCAAAGAAGACCAAGTTGCTGCTTTGCAAATCTGATCAACCGAAGCTTCATTCCTAAACGCCCAGGAAGTAGAAACGGACCTAGTAGAATGAGCTGTAATCCTTTGAGGCGGAGTTTTACCCGACTCGACATAAGCATGATGAATTAAAGATTTCAACCAAGATGCCAAAGAAATGGCAGAGGCCTTCTGACCTTTCCTAGAACCGGAAAAGATAACAAATAGACTAGAAGTCTTTCGGAAATTCTTAGTAGCTTCAACAAAATATTTCAAAGCTCTAACTACATCCAAAGAATGCAATGATTTCTCCTTAAAATTCTTAGGATTAGGACACAATGAAGGAACCACAATTTCTCTACTAATGTTGTTAGAATTCACAACCTTAGGTAAAAATTGAAAAGAAGTTCGCAACACCGCCTTATCCTGATGAAAAATCAGAAAAGGAGACTCACAAGAAAGAGCAGATAATTCAGAAACTCTTCTAGCAGAAGAGATGGCCAAAAGAAACAAAACTTTCCAAGAAAGTAATTTAATGTCCAATGAATGCATAGGTTCAAACGGAGGAGCTTGAAGAGCCCCCAGAACCAAATTCAAACTCCAAGGAGGAGAAATTGACTTAATGACAGGCTTTATACGAACCAAAGATTGCACAAAACAATGAATATCAGGAAGATTAGCAATCTTTCTGTGAAAAAGAACAGAAAGAGCAGAGATTTGTCCTTTCAAGGAACTTGCAGACAAACCTTTATCCAAACCATCCTGAAGAAACTGTAGAATTCTCGGAATTCTAAAAGAATGCCAGGAAAAATGATGAGAAAGACACCAAGAAATGTAAGTCTTCCAAACTCGATAATATATCTTTCTAGATACAGATTTACGAGCCTGTAACATAGTACTAATCACAGAGTCAGAGAAACCTCTTTGACTAAGAATCAAGCGTTCAATCTCCATACCTTTAAATTTAAGGATTTGAGATCCTGATGGAAAAAAGGACCTTGAGACAGAAGGTCTGGTCTTAACGGAAGAGTCCATGGTTGGCAAGAGGCCATCCGGACAAGATCCTCATACCAAAACCTGTGAGGCCATGCTGGAGCCACCAGCAGAACAAACGAGCATTCCTTCAGAATCTTGGAGATTACTCTTGGAAGAAGAACTAGAGGCGGAAAGATATAGGCAGGATGATACTTCCAAGGAAGTGACAATGCATCCACTGCTTCCGCTTGAGGATCCCTGGATCTGGACAGATACCTGGGAAGTTTCTTGTTTAGATGAGAAGCCATCAGATCTATTTCTGGAAGTCCCCACATTTGAACAATCTGAAGAAATACCTCTGGGTGAAGAGACCATTCGCCCGGATGTAACGTTTGGCGACTGAGATAATCCGCTTCCCAATTGTCTATACCTGGGATATGAACCGCAGAAATTAGACAGGAGCTGGATTTCGCCCATACCAGTATTCGAGATACTTCTTTCATAGCCAGAGGACTGTGAGTCCCTCCTTGATGATTGATGTATGCCACAGTTGTGACATTGTCTGTCTGAAAACAAATGAACGATTCTCTCTTTAGAAGAGGCCATGACTGAAGAGCTCTGAAAATTGCACGGAGTTCCAAAATATTGATCGGTAATCTCACCTCCTGAGATTCCCAAACCCCTTGTGCTGTCAGAGACCCCCAAACAGCTCCCCAACTTGTCAGACTTGCATCTGTTGAAATTACAGTCCAGGTCGGAAGAACAAAAGAAGCCCCCTGAACTAAACGATGGTGATCTGTCCACCACGTCAGAGAGTGTCGTACAATCGGTTTTAAAGATATTAATTGAGATATCTTTGTGTAATCCCTGCACCACTGGTTTAGCATACAGAGCTGAAGAGGTCGCATGTGAAAACGAGAAAAGGGGATCGCGTCCGATGCATAAGGCTACCGAAGGGAATGATTGTGACTGAAGGTTTCGACAAGCTGAGATAAATTTCAGACGTCTCTTGTCTGTCAGAGACAGAGTCATGGACACTGAATCTATCTGGAAACCTAAAAAGGTTACCTTTGTCTGAGGAATCAATGAACTTTTTGGTAAATTGATCCTCCAACCATGATCTTGAAGAAACAACACAAGTCGATTCGTATGAGATTCTGCTAAATGTGAAGACTGAGCAAGTACCAAGATATCGTCCAAATAAGCAAATACCACAATACCCTGTTCTCTGATTACAGACAGAAGGGCACCGAGAACCTTTGTAAAAATTTTTGGAGCTGTTGCTAGGCCAAACGGCAGAGCCACAAACTGGTAATGCTTGTCTAGGAAAGAGAATCTCAGAAACTGATAGTGATCTGGATGAATCGGAATATGCAGATATGCATCCTGTAAATCTATTGTGGACATATAATGCCCTTGCTGAACAAAAGGCAGGATAGTCCTTACAGTTACCATTTTGAATGTTGGTATCCTTACATAACGATTCAATATTTTTAGATCCAGAACTGGTCTGAAGGAATTCTCCTTCTTTGGTACAATGAAGAGATTTGAATAAAACCCCAGCCCCTGTTCCAGAACTGGAACTGGCATAATTACTCCAGCCAACTCTAGATCTGAAACACATTTCAGAAATGCTCGAGCCTTCGCTGGGTTTACTGGGACACGGGAAAGAAAAAATCTCTTTGCAGGAGGCCTTATATTGAAGCCAATTCTGTACCCTTCTGAAACAATGTTCTGAATCCAAAGATTGTGAATGGAATTGATCCAAATTTCTTTGAAAAAACGTAATCTGCCCCCTACCAGCTGAGCTGGAATGAGGGCCGCACCTTCATGTGGACTTAGGAGCTGGCTTTGGTTTTCTAAAAGGCTTGGATTTATTCCAGACTGGAGATGGTTTCCAAACTGATACCGCTCCTGTGGATGAAGGATCAGGCTTTTGTTCCTTATTGTGACGAAAGGAACGAAAACGATTATTAGATCTAAATTTGTCTTTAGATTTTTTATCCTGTGGTAAAAAAGTTCCTTTCCCTCCAGTAACAGTTGAGATAATAGAATCCAACTGAGAACCAAATAATTTAATACCCTGGAAAGAAAGGGAAAGCAGAGTAGACTTAGAAGACATATCAGCATTCCAAGTTTTAAGCCATAAAGCTCTTCTAGCTAAAATAGCTAGAGACATATACCTGACATCAACTCTAATGATATCAAAGATGGCATCACAAATAAAATTATTAGCATGTTGAAGAAGATTAATAATGCTATGAGAATTATGATCTGTTACTTGTTGCGCTAAAGCTTCTAACCAAAAAGTTGAAGCTGCAGCAACATTCGCTAAAGATATAGCAGGTCTAAGAAGATTACCTGAACACAAGTAAGCTTTTCTTAGAAAGGATTCAATTTTCCTATCTAAAGGATCCTTAAAGGAAGTACTATCTGCCGTAGGAATAGTAGTACGCTTAGCAAGAGTAGAGACAGCCCCATCAACCTTAGGGATTTTGTCCCAAAACTCTAATCTGTCAGATGGCACAGGATATAATTGCTTAAAACGTTTAGAAGGAGTAAAAGAATTACCCAAATTATTCCATTCCCTGGAAATTACTTCAGAAATAGCATCAGGGACAGGAAAACTTCAGGAATAACTACAGGAGATTTAAAAACCTTATTTAAATGTTTAGATTTAGTATCAAGAGGACCAGAATCCTCTATTTCTAATGCAATTAAGACTTCTTTATGTAAAGAACGAATAAATTCCATTTTAAATAAATATGAAGATTTATCAGTATCAACCTCTGAGACAGAATCCTCTGAACCAGAAGAACCATTATCAGAATCAGAATGATGATGTTCATTTAAAAATTCATCTGAAAAATGAGAAGTTTTAAAAGACTTTTTACGTTTACTAGAAGGAGGAATAATAGACATAGCCTTCTTAATGGATTTAGAAACAAAATCTCTTATGTTATCAGGAACACTCTGAGTATTAGATGTTGACGGAACAGCAACAGGTAATGTAACATTACTAAAGGAAATATTATCTGCATTAACAAGTTTGTCATGACATTCAGTACAAACAACAGCTGGAGGAACAGATACCACAAGTTTACAGCAGATACACTTAACTTTGGTAGATCCAGCACCAGGCAGCGATTTTCCAGAAGTATCTTCTGACTCAGTGTCAATCTGGGACATCTTGCAATATGTAATAGAAAAAACAACATATAAAGCAAAATTGATCAAATTCCTTAAATGACAGTTTCAGGAATGGGAAAAAATGCCAGTGAACAAGCTTCTAGCAACCAGAAGCAATAAATAATGAGACTTAAATAATGTGGAGACAATAGTGACGCCCATATTTTTTTAGCGCCAAAAAAAGACGCCCACATTATTTGGCACCTAAATGCCTTTGGCGCCAAAAATGATGCCACATCCGGAACGGCGACACTTTTGGCGCAAAAAAAGTAAAAAATGACGCAACTTCCAGCGACACGTATGACGCCGTAAATAGAAAAAAAAATTTGCGCCAAAAAAGTCTGCGCCAAGAATGACGCAATAAAATGAAGCATTTTCAGCCCCCGCGAGCCTAACAGCCCACAGGGAAAAGTCAAATTTTAAGGTAAGAAAAAATTGATTTATTCATATGCATTATCCCAAATATGAAACTGACTGTCTGAAATAAGGAACGTTGAACATCCTGAGTCAAGGCAAATAAATGTTTGAATACATATATTTAGAACTTTATATAAAAGTGCCCAACCATAGCTTAGAGTGTCACAGAAAATAAGACTTACTTACCCCAGGACACTCATCTACATGTAGTAGATAGCCAAACCAGTACTGAAACGAGAATCAGTAGAGGTAATGGTATATATAAGAGTATATCGTTGATCTGAAAAGGGAGGTAAGAGATGAATCTCTACGACCGATAACAGAGAACCTATGAAATAGACCCCGTAGAAGGAGATCATTGAATTCAAAATAGGCAATACTCTCCTCACATCCCTCTGACATTCACTGCACGCTGAGAGGAAAACCGGGCTCCAACCTGCTGCGGAGCGCATATCAACGTAGAATCTAGCACAAACTTACTTCACCACCTCCATAGGAGGCAAAGTTTGTAAAACTGATTTGTGGGTGTGGTGAGGGGTGTATTTATAGGCATTTTGAGGTTTGGGAAACTTTGCCCCTCCTGGTAGGAATGTATATCCCATACGTCACTAGCTCATGGACTCTTGCTAATTACATGAAAGAAAACAGTTTTTTAATAAACATGGATATTACATAAATCAGCTGAGAGTGTACTAGAGAACATAATCATGGGCTCAGTCATTATGTACATTGTACATAGTGGTTGCATACATGCTAATCCCACATTTTATGGGAAAATTCTGACCTTAATCCCATTGTCCCTCCTTTCTCTGTTTTAAGAAATATGGATGATGCAAACTGCAGCCAATGACAGAGAAACCAAAATCCAAAACCAAGAAGAGCTTACAGTTTAGCGATACATTTTGGGCATCTCTCTTTTTTCTTTTGTTTAATTTAACCAATTGTAAAATGTTATGGGATTATGATATATGGTATAAATTTCCAGAGTTGTTAAACAAAAAAATGTCATCATGTATATAAGAGAATAACTCTTCAGTCAATAATATATATTTTTTTAAATAAATTAAAAAATTGCTTAAATTGATTGTGAAGCCGACAAGAAGAGCAACAGCCAATCCTTGGGGACAGATTAATTACTGGCAGCTAGCACTGCTCTATGGGTGGTCTGTAACACTCACCCTAAGCATAATAGACCTTTATATTATTGCAGTACATGAATATCCTTTTAAAAACACATTATATATTTATTTATGAACAACAACGTATTGTAAATAACTGCTTTAAACTCAAAGTAAAAAAAATGAATTGAACATTTGATATTCTATTCAGCTTTAGTCTTTCAAGATAGCTTTTATGACTAATACAAACTATTCTAACAAAATGCATTTAATACTGAAGCAATACTTTGTTACATTAAATGTCACAGCCTTCTAACTACTTGATTGCCAAGCATAATATTGTATAAAAATAAAATATATACTTGAACAGTGTCCTTAGGCTATTATTTTTATTTTATTTAAAAGTTCACTAGTGATTGTGTATACTCTTTTCTTTTATCCCAGACACACAGATGTAATATGGTCATTTCTGTTTTCATTATGTAGCAATTATATGTATATAACTAGTAGAATCCCCTGTCCTGCCTATAACATCTATAGTTAATGGCAGGAAGTTCTTAAATCCCAGGTGACAGAGATATATCATGCTCATCTCAATGACTTCTCTGTTCCTCAAGACATCAGTCACCTGTGATTCATCCTTTTCCTGCATTTAAAGGTATAGCCTAACCTAACACAAATACAAAGGATGCAGGAAAAAAATAGAAAAGAACATTAATAGCATAAATAGGAAGGTGGAGGGAAAAAAAGAAAATTAAATTGGAGGAAGAAATAAAAGGCTTTATGAATGAGATATGACAAGAGAAAACTATTGAAGCAAATGTGGAAGCTGTAGTATAGTATAAAATACAGAGAAGCTGGGGAGACATTAAAGGGACACTGAACCCAAATGTTTTCTTTTGTGATTCAGATAGAGCATGCAATTGTAGGCACATTTCTAATTTACTACTATTATCACATTTTCTTTATTCTCTTGGTATCTTTATTTGAAATGCAAGAATGTAAGTTTAGATGCCGGGCCCATTTTTTGTGAACAACCTAGGTTGTCCTTGCTGATTGGTAGATAAATTCATCCACCAATCAAAAACTGCTGTCCAGAGTTCTGAACCAAGAAAAAAAGCTTAGATGCCTTCTTTTTCAAATAAAGATAGCAAGAGAACGAAGAAAGATTGATAATAGGAGTAAATTAGAAAGTTGCATGGTCTATCTGAATCATGAAAGAAAAAATGTGGGTTCAGTGTCCCTTTAACACTGACGACCTATATACAGGTACAACATATAGTCCAGAATTAGCTTTCCTAAAACATGAAGTAACTGGTCTTATTAGAATTATTAAACATTAGGAATGAGAAAAAAAAATTGGATTTCTGCATTTGTTAGGGAAAAAAATAGATGTGTGTGTTGGACATTTACTCTAATAAATCCAGCTCCAAAAAGACCAGAATTCCGCAGACCTCATCCGTTAATAAAACAAAATGACAAAACCTGTCAAAATCCCCCCCCCAAAAAAATGTTTGCACTTCCTTACTAAACATACACATTGCAATGATTTATACTGTTCCCTATCTCTAATACAGCTTCTAGAATGGATGTTGTGTGTATGAACCTATTAGATACACAATAGTACAGAACTGCTAGACTGTTAGATGAAACCAAAGATTTTTTTAGGAAAATGTAATTTTATATTTACTTTATAAATAAAATGTCTTCAACTTAAAAATGAGCATCTTGATATAATATAGAGTGGTCTCACATTGCTTCAAAATCACATATATTATATATATATATTTATACTATACTATAAATATATATATATATATTATATATATATATATATTTATAGTAAAGTGTGTGATTTACAAATGAAATGCAATATTAAAACTTGGATGGGTTGACATTAACTATTAGCTTATTAGGGATAGAGTGACATTATACATTCATATTCTTCCTTTGAATAAACAGAAATTCAATAAAATAAAAATTCTTTAAGTGGATATTCCTGTATGAATAAACAGATTTTCTTTTGGCAGGCTTATACAGGTTTGACATCCTCCACCAATACAGCTGCAACATGGTCGTACAATCCATCTTAAGCTGAACAGCTTTTATTTAGCCATTTCTATGCAAAATATACTGTATCTAAAGCTCTGCTCTTTTTGTGCATTTTCCATTTTAATGTATACAAGTTATTTTTCTCTCACAGATTGCCTACGCATCAGCTCCACCCGTATTCTCAGATATAGAGATTATATATATATAAAAATAAATAAATGATAATTATATATATATATATATATATATTTTTATATATATATATATATATATATATATATATATATATATATATATATATATATATATATATATATATATATTTATATATCCAAATAGGAGTGCACTCACCGGATTTAGGTTCAAAAAGTTAAAGTCTTACTTTATTAGCATGAGCGTTTTTGGGGTCTCCCCCATCTCCCCTTCTTAGCATGAACGTTTTTGTGGTCTCCCCCGTCCTCCGATACACACACACACACACACATCTATTCATACATATATACACACACACATATATACACACACACACATATACATATATATACATACACACACACATCAAATATATTATCACATACAAAATAACCCATGTAATTGCTATCAAGTATTTCAAATTAATAGGGGGTTACTATTTTGTATTAAAGGGACACTGAACCCAAATTTTTTCTTTCGTGATTCAGATAGAGCATGAAATTTTAAGCAACTTTCTAATTTACTCCCATTATCAAATTTTCTCTTGGTATCTTTATTTGAAATGCAAGAATGTAAGTTTTGATGCTGGCCCATTTTTAGTGAACAGCCTGGGTTGTCCTTGATGATTTGTGGATAAATTAATCCACCAATAAAAAAACTGCTGTCCAGAGTTCTTAACCAAAAAAAAACAGCTTTTCAAAAAAAGATAGCAAGAGAATGAAAAAAATGATAGTAGTAAATTAGAAAGTTGCTTAAAATTGCATGCTCTATCTGAATCACGAAAGAAACAAAATGGGTTCAGTGTCCCTTTAATTTTCAGTTTCATTAAAAAGACTTTGTAGGCAAAACAATTTTGTCATGTCTGTGAATGAAAATGCTTAATAATAGGGTCAGATAAGGCTGGTAGTGCTGCTGCTCTGGCATATTACTGAGCAAATCTGCTATCATAGAGGCATTAAAAAAAAAAAATAATAAAAAAAAAAAATCAGTATAAGCTTTTGAATTTAAACAAAGGTATGGCTGATTGGGAACAGCTGTGTTGGTGAACAAGGGTAAGATTTAATTACCACATCTGTTTAGCAATATATAGCATCAACAGTTACTGAACATTTAAATGAGCATGTACAGTGAAAGAGTGGTACCTTGAAAGGGACAGTCTAGTCAAAATTAAACTTTCATGATTAAGATAGGGCAATTTTAGACACCTTTCCAATTTACTTTTATCATCAAATTTGATTTATTCTCTTGGTATTCTTTTGTTGAATGCTAAACTAGGTAGTCTCATATTCTAATTTCTAAGGCCTTGAAGGCTGCCTCTTATCACAATGCATTTTAACAGTTTTTCATAGCTAGACAGTGCTAGTTCACATGTGCCGTATAGATAGCATTGTTATCACTCCTGTGGAGTTATTTATGAGTTAGCACTGACTGGCTAAAATGCAAATATTTCAAAAGAACCAAAAAAAGGGGCAGTCTGCAGAGGCTTAGATACAAGGTAATCACACAGGTAAAAGGTATATTAATATAACTGTGTTGGTTATGCAAAACTGGGAAAAGGGAAATAAAAGGGATTATCTATCTATATACACAATAAAAAAATCTGGAGTAGACTGTTCCTTTAACTTGAATAATTTTTGCTAATTCACAAGTATGTGCATTTCAGTTTTGAGTTTTATGTCACTTTAAATCTCAGATTTTAGGTAGATAAAAAAAAACAAAAAAAAAAAACAAGAATGTCTCTAATTTCTCTGTGAATATCAGAAATAGCCCAGTTAGTCTACAATTAATAACTTGATACACCTGATCCCATAACCACCTTAGAGAATTTATGGATACCAGTCTGAACCTGCACCTTGCATGAAACTGTAGTAAGTGGGTGATAACTGTTATTTACACATCCATACTTCACTTAAAATAAAAAGTCCTTTCCTCTAGAGATTGACAAACATTTTTAAATTTAAAGGGACACTGAACCCCCATTTTTTCTTTCGTGATTCAGATAGAGCATGCAATTTTAAGCAACTTTCTAATTTACTCCTATTATCAATTTTTCTTTGTTCTCTTGCTATCTTTATTTGAAAAAGAAGGCATCTAAACTTTTTTTTTAGTTCAGTACTCTGGACAGCACTTTTTTTATTGGTGGATGAATTTATCCACCAATCAGCAATGACAAACCAGGTTGTTCAACAAAAATGGGCCGGAATTTAAACTTACATTCTTGCATTTCAAATAAAAGATACCAAGAGAATAAAGAAAATTTAATAATAGGAGTAAATTAGAAAGTTGCTTAAAATTGCATGCTCTATCTGAATCACAAAAGAAAAAAATTGGGTTCAGTGTCCCTTTAAGTCCATATGTGCGCAAAAAGAACTGCCAGTTTGTCACTTTTGCACAGATATCAAAAAGTAAATTTAGTTTATGGAAAGGTGGTCTAAGAAAGGATTGCTGTGTTAAAAAAAACCATGTCTCTTAATAAAGCTAAACAATATAAACACTAGTATTTTCATATTTATGTCAAAAACTAATTACATTTACAGACAGTCTAATTTATGAGCACGGTTTAAAGAAGTCACTTTAAAATATTTATAAACTTGTTGCTAAAAAAAAAATGTATTCCTTTTTGTGATTAGGTGGCACAAGTTTATAATTATCTATTATTTTTAGGGACCAAATTTATTTCTTCAATAAATTGTTTATTATAACTAACAGGTAGAAATGTGCTCTCATTACTCAACAGCTGGTTAAAGGTCTAAACAAAATGACTATAAACTCAAACAAAGATGAATGTAATTAAATTATGTTCTGTTAACCAAGAATATCTTGAATTAACTAGATGTAAAGAAGTCCACAAATAGCACAAATAAGTTTTTTTTTTACACACAAACGCAACAAAACAAGAATATGTAATTTAAAGATGGAGACCAGATTTTTGGGTCAAATTAAATAATACTTCATATGAAACAAACTTCCTGGTTATCTCATATTCCAATATAGAAAATATTGATGATTAGAAACAAAAGCATATTAATTTAATGATGTTTAATTACTTAGAGATAAAAAAAAAAGTTTTTAAAGGGATACTAAAAACAATTTTTTATTTCATGATTCAGATAGAGCATACAATTTTAAACAACTTTCTAATTTACTCCTCTAATCAAATTTGCTTCATTCTCTTGATATCCTTTGCTGAAGGGGCAGCAATGCATTACTGGGTGCTAGCTGAACACTTCTAGTGACCCAATCACAAGAGACAGATGTGTGCAGGTAGCAATCTCCAGCTAGCTCCCAGTAGTCTAGGATATGTGCATATTATTGTACAACAAAGGATACCAAGAGAACAAAGTACAGTTGAAAACAGAAGCAAATTTAAAAAAAGTGTCTCAAAATTCTATTGTGATTTTTACCTCCTTTTCTTGGTATTGTTGAAAAGAATATCTTAAT